>NC_065449.1:178900398-179203428 GCF_917563875.1 Diabrotica virgifera virgifera | reverse complement strand
TTCTTTCGTGTGCTTTAGACATTTCGTGATCTATAAGGCTACCCAAGTAGCAATTTGTCGACGCGACAACGTTGTCTACCGCGTGGCAACGTTTTGTTACAACGTTGTTATTGCCTAGAAGACGACCCAATTCTGCACTAATTTGGTGGACGATTTTTGAGTTGTCTTGACGTTGCCTAGGCAACCTTAAACGTTGCATAAGACAACTGAAGCGACTATAAAAAGTGCCTGCGTGCAATGGTTGCTCAAAGAGTCGGACTGGTTATGTTTTTTTACCTATATAAAAAGTAAACTATTTTGACATCATATCAGGTATTTAAATTTATATACATAAATAAGGACTTAAACAAAATTACCTGATGTGAAATTTATAAACGCATCTCAGATTACCGTCAAATATGGATATTCCACCTTTAAAAAACACACGCGCTCATTTTTTATCACCTTTTTAACAAAAAATATGTAAATTTAAAAAATCTAATTTTAATATAAAAGCCAGAATTTATGTTAAAGATGTTTTGTATAAATTTAATGTATTGATGGTGCTTTTAAAGGTATTAGAAAATGCCTGCATTTTTTATATTTTGTGTTTTTATTTTCTTTACATCCCAAAAAAACCAAAATGGTGCATTAAACAACATTACTAATATTACTTAAAATATACCTTATTACCAACCATAGACGGATGAGACAACCGAGAAGTCCAATCGCCGACCAAACACGGCCTGGACCGACTATCCCAACCACTTTAGAACGCACCCTCTTATTGGGTGACAGAGGTCATGTGACCAGTGCAATGAAGTGCATCATTCTCCTTAACAGCGTTGCCACATTTAGTAGATATCTACTGTTTTGGTATATTTTTGATATTATTTAAAAAATTCTAGTAGGCAATGTTTTTTATTAGATGTTTGGTATATTTCAAATATTTTGTTATCAGTAGTAATAACCCAAGGACATTGATAATTGTTCGAAAAAATTTTATAACAGATTTCGAAAGCTTGTTGCTTGGAAACAGACCGACGCCGTAGGCGGAGGTCTGTTGCCTGTAAGCAACAAGCTTGAGAAAGTTGTTAAAAAAATTTTGAGCATTTATCAATGTTCGAGGGTTATTCGGATAGAAAATTTTTTGCTGGTTATGAAAAAAAAATATAGAGCAGAAACAATTTATTTAAATGTGCAATTATCAATTCTTCCACCGTCCGATTTCCATCTAATTCATATTTTCTATCATTGCAAAAGTCCATAAACGCTTTCCATACAAATTTTTTACTGTAAACAGTATTCTGTGGTATATTTGATTCGATAATTTCATTAATATTCTCATCAGTATTACAACCAAATCGTGACATTTTGAAATATGTATTGAATATTTGAAATGTCAAAATCGAAATGAAACGAAATGTAGGTATCCATAGCTACATGATTGAGTGAAAACAGCCCATGGGATCTGTTTTCAGTATAATGTTGGTTTTATTGGTTGTATTCAATCAGATGACCACAAATTAATTGATTTCATTGGATTTCTAATTGAGCAAAAAATTTTCACTAGTAATACCACTAGAGGTCAAATTATTTCCGGAAATTTTTTTGAAATCATGAATATTTTGAAAATTTTCTAAAAATATTCATGATCAAAAAAAAATTTCCGGATATTAATTTGACTTCGCGTGGTATTCGGTAAGAAAATTCCACACCAAATTTGCATTTGAAAATCCAAAGCTGCATGAACAGATTAATAGCGCGCCATAGCTTTGTCAGCAATTATTTAGGCTTTCAAATTCGTAATTTCTACTCATTGTAGTTGCATGGGAATACCATTTCAAGATAGAAAATAGTATATTCTTCAATTTTACATAAGTTTTGAGTAACTACAAGTGATAGAAAATGAATCAAAACTAAATTATGTAAACAAATAAAAACCAGTCTGTCAAAAATGTTCTGTTATTGTAAACGTCAAAAAATTTCCACTATAATTCGCTGTTGGGTACCCCACGAGCAAAAAATTTCCGATAAAATACCTCCGTTGCCATGGTGATCTGTCAAAATAACGTATTTTGATTGGTTCAAAATTACAGGTGTGGAATTTTCACTAAAATAAAATTTGTTTTTTAATAGTATTCACCCCATTTCTAAATTAATTTTCAGACATTTTGTTGCAATTTCCCAATGTCATTACCGAAAATAAGATTCAGGACGTAGATGATGATAATAGATGGACAGAGAAATGAAACTGGTAAATACCAGATCTAAATAAGGAAATCTTCATATAATTGGTTTGGAGAATTTTCAAAATGATTGTAACGCTCGGTTTCATAATCAGTTAAAGTGGATTTTAAATTTTAAGTAAGGTACCTACCTTTATCACAATTCATATATGGATAAATGTCAACTTTAAAGTGAACTTTACTTAATGTTTACTTTAAGTTGATTATGAAACCGGGCGATTTTGACAGGTAACCGTTAACACAGATTTTACTGTAGGGGAGGCCGGGGCTGGTTGACGCATTTTTTACATTTTTGTACCTAGATGCTAAATTAAAAGATTTATTACAACTTTTTGCTCAATGTACGAAAATCTAATCTTTTGGGCAAGAGATTTTGTAAAAATAAACATCTTACAGACTGTACTTTATGTTCAATTTGAGAAGGAAACATGTATGTCACTGTGCGCCAACCAGCCCCGTCACGGGGTTGGTTAACGCACTACCTGGGGTTAGTTGACGCAGACAAAAAAAAATTTAAAACACATTTTTAATTAAAATGTAAAAACATTTTATCAAAAAACTTAAAAAAAATACATACAATCATAAAGGCGTAAATCTAAATAACTAAATACATTAATATGAACTGTAGATAACATACGTAAAAAAACATTAAAATACCTAAGTGTAAGAAAAACATTAATTGCTTTCGCAATTTACACAAACAAAAAAAATACCAGGATTGTCAGCACAAGCCTCATGCGCCCACATTTTGCAATTTGAGCATTGTATCCAGTTTTCCCCCGAAGCACTATTTTTGTATTTGTCCATACAATAGAGGCAAAAGGAGTCCTCTTCGTCTGAATCGATACAATCTTCATCAATTTCCTTCATTTTTTTGTTTTTGGCTTTTGTTTCTTTTTTTGAACCAATCCTTCTTTTGGCAGTTTTTGTATTATTTTGTTCCTCCTCAAGAGCATTTTTTACAGGCGTATCTGTCAAGATTGCTGTATGACGCTTTCTAGCTGCAGCTTTTGGTAAAGGCTTTAATTTTAATGGAGTGATAGGAGGTGAGTTCTTATTCTCCTCTTGAATGGAACTTTTAGAACAGTTCATTTGACAATCAAGTTTGTTTTCAAAAAGAGAAACGTCATCAGGTTCCTTTTATCTCTCTGACTGCCCTTGGCATAACATCTGGTGGGGTTTTTCCCTTCTCGGACATTATTTTATAGATACGCATTTTGCTGAAATAAAATAAATTAAAGAAAATGTGAATTTTTGGGTCGGGGTTGGTTGACGCATACACCAAACAGCCCCTTAGAGGGTGCGTCAACCAACCCCACGTGATGCCATTTTGTATTTACTAAAACTATACCTAAAATGTGGCATTTGTATTAAATCTAACGAGAACATATTATAAAAGAAGATTTTGCCATCATTATACAAGAGAAAATATTACATTATCTCTTAAAATAAAATCTTTACAACAAAAAGTGTGAGATATTAAAAATTTACTTACCACGCCAAAAAACGAAAAATGTGCCGTGTACACTCTCTCACTACTGATCTCAAACTAAGAGTAACGTTTGTGAGTGGTGGTCATCGAAATGCTTCGGACACCGCTGATTGCGATATTCTCAAGTCTTTTAGTTGTAAGTAAATCTTAGTGCGTCAACCAACCCGGGGCGCCAACCAGCCCCGGTCTCCCCTATTTACAGGGCCTAAAAAGAATCTACTGATTTCTATTGATTTTTTGAAAGCAAAACTACTATCCGCTGCAAGATAATTCGGATGGAATTCAGACAAAATTATGTACAAAAAGTACATATTTTGTCGGAGTTTCAGCCAAATTATCTTGCAACGGATATAGTACTGAAAGAGTAAGAAGTAAGAACTGGCCTGGCAACCCTGTCTAGCAAAGCAGATACAAAGATTTAAGCTTATCAAATCTACTGATAAAACAATGGACAATGGAGAAACCAGCTAATAAAAAACAAATAAACAGGTTGTTAAATAAATCGAAAATTTCCAGCAAAATAAAATATAAAATAATAAGAAAAAAGTAAGGTTATAAAGTAAATTCTTTTTTTGCTCCTGAAGTTGCCGTAAACGTGTCACACATCTATAGAACTATACGTAAAGGCCCTGGGGTCGTGAGAGACAACTACCTAGTCGGCCAGAAAACCCATGGGCGTAAATTAGTTTAGCATTATAACGTTTTTAAGTAGTTGCGATTGTTGAAAAAACTTAACTGTGATATGTAGTTGTCACAATAGTAATAACTTAGTTGCCCATATAACTAAAGATATTACTTAACGTTGTAACATCGTAATGTCAGTCGGGTTAGGGGTCGTTGGCCGAAACAACTGAAAGTCCACTGTGGCAACGTTATATACAGTGCATTTGTTTGTACCGACAACCAATGCGTCGAAAAATTGCTACTTGGGTACTATCTGCATGTTTCCAATCACAAAATCCTCTGTGGCTAAAATGTGTACGAGCACGTCGAGCACTAGATAAGAATTTACAAGCGAAGCAATACACTCACCCCGTGGGAGGTGAAAAACATAACCATGAACAATGTATTATATTATCACTCCTACGCTCCTTCATTTTATACTTTTGTCATACATTGTCGAGTTCCTGTATCTCCTGCCAATATCTGTTTAAATTAACCTCTTATGTTTGGGGCTTTGTGGGGGCCCCCGAAATGTGGGGGCCCCGGGCAGCTGCCCAGCCTGCCACCCCTAAATCCGGCCCTGCCTATTGGGGAACCGTCTCTCGCTGTCCTAACTACTCTATTTGTTGTCATTCGGCTTATGTGGTCATTCCATTCTATTCTTCTGTATCTTACCCAGTTATTAATGTTATCCACCTTGGGGCTGTCAATTAATCACGTGAGTCTCGACAGGGGGGGGGTTGGGTCCATAAAAAATCACGAAACATCACAAGGGGGAGGAGGGGCTGTAGTAATACATCACGGGTATTTATTTTTTCGCCACACGTGTTCAAAAATCGAAAGCGGCATTGGTGTGACATATAAAAAAAATTAATTTTTTATTCATAATATTCTACAATACAACACATTAATTTTCTTTCCTTTCACCCAAATTTTTATAAATAGTTTTATTAATATTGGATGTTAATGTTAAAAGCGACATGGGATACCTCCTACTCTTCACGGAAATTCTTAAGATAAGAAGGGACACTTGCGAAGTGTTTTGTTTCTTATCATGTGTTTCCACTAGGAATACTGACCCTGTCGCCGTCTCCTATTTTATTTATGAGGTTTTAGTCTGTACATGATGTATTTTATTATACCTATTATCTGATGAATTGGTAGTCTTGTCAGTTATTCTGTTTTTTTGGTACTGAATACATGGGTAAACAGGGTTGCTAGGTCAGTTTTAATTCTTCACTAGTTTTAATTTTGTATAATAAAATTAGATGATACTTATAGATACGTGTATTTTATAAATACCTAAAAATAGATTTTTTGTAAATACTAAAAAATACACGTGATATAGGGGAGGAGGGGGTGGGTCGCCTTAAACCTCACCATGTATCACCAAGGGGGGGGGGTTAAAAAATGCCAAAAAAACATCACGTGATTAATGGATGTCCGTCGTATATCTGTACTTACTTCTAGTTCTGTCCCATAGAGTCTTACCATCGATTTTCGAAGGGTTTTCATCAGCGCTGTTTTTTTTTTGTCTTTTTGTCCTCTCCGTGTCGGGTCGTGTTTGTGCCGCGTAGGTATGTCATTATTGGTGCGATGACTGTTTTGTAAATCCTGCCTTTCATTTCAGGCAACCTGCGGCTCTATTTGCTCTATTCACTTGATCTTCCACTTCTGTTTCGAGCCTTTCGTAGTTAGATAGTATGATGCCTAGGTATTTAAACCCCATCACTTGTTCTATTATCTGACCTTCCAGCTCCAATTTACATCTTATTGGATCTGCTGTTATAACCATGCATTTTGTCTTTTTTGGGGAAATTAACATGTTAAATTTTCTGGCGGTTATGTTAAATTGGTGTAGCATACGTTGTAAATCATCTTCACTTTGAGAGATTAATATTGCATCGTCTCCTTAGCAGATTATTTTAAGTTGTTTTTCTCGCATTTGTTATCCTTTTTCAGTTCTTACTTTTTTTATTATTTCGTCCATGATCAGGTTGAACAATAAAGGATTCAAGGAATCCCCCTGTCTTATCCCATTGCTGGCTTCAATTGGGTCAGTTAGTTCATCTTCCACTTTTGCTTTTATTGTGTTGTTCTGGTAGATGTTTTCGATCGTTTTAGTTATTCCCAGAGTTAACTCTCTCGAGCATAACAAACGGATAACGTCCTTTAATTTAAGCCTGTCAAATGCTTTCTACGAAACATAAATATGCCGGCTTGTTGTATTCCAACGATTTCTCTTGAACTTGAATCATTACAAATATAGCATCAGTGCATGACCATCCCGAACTAAAACCTTGTTGTTCTTCTGCTAATGGTATAATTTCATTCAATTTGTTTGTTATCACTTTGGTTGTTAATTTTAATGGTTTGTTTAATAAGTTAATTCCTCTGTAATTATCGGGGTCGGATTTTGTCTCCTTTTTTGAAGAGAGATATTAGGATGCTTGATCTCCATTCTTGTGGTATTCTGTTTTGCTTCATTATTTTTTGTATTAGTTTTAATAGTTGTTTAGTTAGATCTTGTCCTCCGTAGTTTAGGAGTTCGTTCGATATTCTGTGCTCTCCTGGAGATTTTCTATTTTTTAATTTTCTTAATGCTTCCTTTACCTCTCCCTCTTCGATGTTTATTTCTTCGTTTGTCGTAACTTCAGGTGTTGGTGGTTCATTATCGTCGCCTTTAGCAAACAGAGATCGGAAGCAGTCTGCCCAAGTTTGCTTCTGAATGTGTTTCGCTTTTATTAATTCGTTCATCTCCTTTCTTTGTCCTCTGATCATTCACCATACTTCTTTTTGTGTTCCGTAGAAGTCGTGTTCCATCTGTTTTGAGAAACTCTGTGAGTGATCCCTTTTCTCATAACTAGACTTAGGCAAATATTCAAATAAAAATGTATGAAATATGCGCATAATTATGCAGTATTTTACCCAAAAATATGCATGGTAGATCCAAATTTAGATACTATAATAGTTGGTTCTAAATTGAGTGGTTCGGAAAATGTCCCATCTAGTACCTTCTTGAACCACTTCAGAAAGAACCTGGTAACTGGTGACCATTGTTTATTTCCATGGTTGCTTTAAATTCTTGGAAAACTTCCTTCCGAATACATATTACTTTTAAGGTTTTGATACAATGATCCAAATCCTTTTATTAAAAATGTACTGTCTAATTATTTATTAAAAATACAGGGTGCGCCAAACCTCTGGTCTTCTTTGATTACGGCTAAACTATGAGATATACAAAAAAATGTTTATAACAAAACTAATGTGTATCAAAGAGGTCTATAATTTAAAATTATTTTCAATTATACAGGGTGAGTCAGAACGACGGTATGAACCAAAGTTGTATTTTTTTAAATGGAACACCCTGTATATTAAATCATTTTTGAATATATTATTTAAAAATATGAAAAATTTGTATAAGGTCTTATAGGCCTAAAGTTAATAATTTTCAAAATATTTACATTTTTATTGAGAAAAATGGTAATATTTATAGGGTTGTGGATTATGTTTCCAAGGAAATAAAAATTTAGGTGATAGGTCAAAGTTTTTAAAATATAGTGTTATTTTTAAATAATTTAATATTTTTTACTTTTAGCCATAAAATATACAGTGTGATCACTATTTGCAAATACAAAATTTTCTCATTTTTTTTAAATGGGACACTCTGTATATTAGTTTTGCGTTTGGTAGTAAATATTACAACCTTTCTTTTGGTATAAGGTTGTATGTACCTAGCATGTTTCGTTTTGTAGATATTTTAAAAAAACTATAGATTTTACGTTTATGCGGATTTTTTATTTAAAAATTTTTTTGCAAAAAAAATAATTATAATCTGGTTTTAGAAACATACACTAAAATATAAAATATGAAAATAAAAACGTAATTAAAGATTAAAATAAATCGTATGCTAGTACAATTCAATTGAATTTAATAACTTTAAATTATTTTACAAAAAATATTTTACCTTATTAATGAATACATAAATTAGTTACTAAATTAAATAAACAACCAAATTTTAAATCAATTGTAGTAATTCTTCTACCGCAGCACCTTTCCTGTACCAAATTAATTGTTAGTTATATTGTATTTACGAGTAAGATCAGTTAATAACTTTTTAATTTACCTACATCTTGAGAACGTATAAAGTATACTTTGAAACAAATGAACGTTATGGAAGTATATTAAGAAGTAAATAGTATCTATGTACCTACTCGTGTCACAAAAGCTGGTAATAATTTCTAATGGTTTCGCCCAAAACAAATGTCATATTATCCAAACATTTTTTGGTTAAAAAATTAAAATTTAAAATATAAAAAATTGTTACAAAAATTTCAACTACAAAAGTATTACCAGTTTTTGTGACACCAGTAAATACTATTTATATTAATAAATAATTTGGATGATACATTTAACATTCATTTGTTTCAAAGCATACTTTATAATAATTTTTATATTCTCAAGATGTATGTAAGTAAATTTAAAAGTTTAACTAAATACAATTTAACTAACAATTAATTTGGTACAGGAAAGTTGCTGTAGTAGAAAAATTACTATGGTTGATTTAAAATTTGGTTGTTTATTTAATTTAGTAACTATTTTATGCATTCATTAATATGGTAAAATATTTTTTGTAAAATAATTTAAAGTTACTAAATTCAATTGAGTTGTACTAGCATACGATTTATTTTAATCTTTAATTACGTTTTTATTTTCATATTTTATATTTTAGTGTATGTTTCTAAAACCAGATTATAATTATTTTTTTTGCAAAAAAAATTTTAAATAAAAAATCCGCAAACACGTAAAATCTATAGTTTTTTAAAAATATCTACAAAACGAAACATGCTAGGTACATACAACCTTATACCAAAAGAAAGGTTGTAATATTTACTACAAAACGCAAAACTAATATACAGGGTGTCCCATTTAAAAAAAAATGAGAAAATTTTGTATTTGCAAATAGTGATCACACTGTATATTTTATGGCTAAAAGTAAAAAATATTAAATTATTTTAAAATAACACTATATTTTAAAAACTTTGACCTATCACCTAAATTTTTATTTCCTTGGAAACATAATCCACAACCCTATAAATATTACCATTTTTCTCAATAAAAATGTAAATATTTCGAAAATTATTAACTTTAGGCCTATAAGACCTTATACAAATTTTTCATATTTTTAAATAATATATTCAAAAATGATTTAATATACAGGGTGTTCCATTTAAAAAAATACAACTTTGGTTCATACCGTCGTTCTGACTCACCCTGTATAATTAAAAATAATTTTAAATTATAGACCTCTTTGATACACATTAGTTTTGTTATAAACATTTTTTTGTATATCTCATAGTTTAGCCGTAATCAAAGAAGACCAGAGGTTTGGCGCACCTGTATAATGTTTTCTAAACAAAACTAGAGTTTGATTTTCTGAATGGCACTGAACTGTTTATTTTCGGCATTTTCAAAGCACAATAATTATTCACAATTACAAAGACACTTGTTCACGGCTTATTTTACAACAAAAGGGAAATGGACCGTCAAAATAAAAATTTTTGCCTAGAGATATAATCTGGCAGATATTGGAACCCTTGTATCAAGGACAAAACGTGACAAAGCTATGTATAAGCCGGTATCTTTTATTAGTTACTACATTCCGATACCAATACCAAAAATTTTACTAGGAAGAGATCATAAAACAAAATCAAATATTGAGATTTTCAAGCTATTTGTTACCTGAATATAAAAATATATGTATCTATAGTTACAACCAAAATTTCAAATTATATGCACTTTAGGCACATTTATATAAATAAATGCAAAATTGTAAATTATTGCATTTTTTATGCATAATATGCAAAATATGCAATTTGCATATTTGCCTAAGTCTACTCATAACTGTTGTGTATACCCTATTCCACGAATATACGCCTGTGTTGGATTATTTCGACAACGAATATTTTATTGTGCAAAATATGAAGAACGAAAATAAATTGCAAATTACATTGCTGTTGTTGTTCTGAAGCTATTTCCTTGTGGCATTTTTATGATTAATTATTTATATGGGAAATAAGCCACAATTAAAATGAAAAAATAATTTTATTAACGTTTCGACGCCCAAATCGGGTGCCGTTGTCAAAATACAAAATATTACTAAAATAAACTAAAGTGTTGTTGCTAAGCAAAAATACATTGCTGTTTATTGGAATAATTATTAGAGCCATTTACTTTCGTACTTCTTATGTTGCACACTGAAATATTCGTTGTCGCGATAATCCAAAACAGGCGTATGTTGGTGGAATGAACCATATATCTTTAGTTTTGAATTAATTGATATTTTATGATATTCTGTAGGTACCTATTGTAGTAGAAGCATTTGTTTCCAAGTGAAATTCTCGCTGTTTCCTCGTCACTGTTTTTATTTTCTTTTGTAACTATTGATCCTAAATATTTGAAACGATCTACTCTTTCAATTTTTTCCCGCTCAGAGATATGTTGTAACGTTACAAACGTCACATCTTTGATATTTTATTTTTAAATAATTATTTTACTTTATTTTCTTTAATATTTCATTAACAATAATTTTCTTCTATTTGTTTTACCAGTTTTTTTCGTTAAAAACTCGTTGGCGCCCTCTTTGATTATCCTCTTTGATTCTTCTCTTTTATTATCCTCTTTTATTTACTATATCTCTTTTCATCTAAAATCTAAATCATCGATTGAACATACTGAACGTACCCCATACATTGTTACTCTGTAAGTATCTGTTTTTCAATACGGAACATGGCCGCCACTGCCTATGTTGCACTGTCATGAAAGTGACACTTCATCGACTTCATCCCTACTCGCTGTCATTTCAACTCTCCAAATGGCGGTGGTAATCTTATAAAAGGCATGTAATGTGGAAAATAAATCATTTTTATTCCAAATCAAATCTTCCTCTTGGGTTTTTGGATAAAATCACCTTTCTCCCTTCGGGAGCCACCTGCCTTCATCACCGGTGATGCTACTCTTCAGGCAAAGACGACAGGATACATTGCAACTAGACTGTAGCGACAAACACCACCAGTAAACTAGAGCTGCACTGACCTGAGGCCGTCCATCTAGCCCAGGTCAAGAGAAGTCAACAGCTGTACCATACGACATCAAGAAGTTACCATCGAACCAGATACCAAAAGCCATAAGTAGAATCCAGAATTGTTAGTTTTTGGCAAGAATTTGAATATATTTGTTAATGCAATTTACTAAGTCATATTTTTATTATAATTTTATGAACAATAAACATGATTAGTTAAAACTACTGTTTTGTTTGCTTTCATTCCAAACTTTCATAGTTCATTTCTAAGATTAGGACAAGACGAACACACACCTGAGTAACTGAGCTACTAAGTGTGTAGCAATGGATATCTTGGTTAGATGAGGTAATATTTTCGAATGTTATCTATTGGTTCCAATGTGAGTGCCTTTCGTTTGTACTTTTCCTGAGTTGTTTTCATGTACTTTGTCTTTGCTTTGAGACATTAACTTCTATTCTAGAGCCATAGTATGTGCCGCTTCTTACAGAAAAATAAAAAGAAAATGAGTTTTACACTTTATTTCAATATATGCTCTGATATAACACAGTGAACAATAATAAATTTATTATAGTAACATGCAACTATTTTAAAAAAATAACAGGGACATGTGTTGAATATAAAATATACAAATATATCTAAAGGTAATAAGGGTAGTCCAGGTAATTTTTTGTGTAATTGTGATGACATTATGTTCAAAAATAATAAATTAAGAAATGGTTTGACATCAAAATAAATTAAGAAATAAACTTAGAAAGATCCTAAATTGTAATATTTCATAGGCCATAAAAATATTGACATTTATAATAGCTATCTAAAATACACATTTATTTTTTACTGGGTGCTTTTTATCAGACTAAAACAGCTGTTATTTTCGAAACTATAAAAGACAGAAGATCAATGAATATTCGACAAAAGTTTTTATTGAGACAAAACATACAAAAAATAATGGAACAACCTAATTTAAAATATCCATCCATCCAATGGCACTACAGCCCAAATCGAGCCTTGGCCTCATTCAATAAGCTTTTCCAATCATTTCGATTTACCGCTGTTCTTTTCCATGAACGCGTTCCCAGGAAGTTTCTGGCATCCTCATCGACTTCGTCTTCCCATCTCTTTTTAGGTTTTCCAACAGGTCTTCTTCCCTGCATTCTTGCATTCAGCAATTTTCTGGGGACTCTATTCTCATGCATGCGGACCACGTGCCCTGCCCACCGTAATCTCTGCAGTTTAGTGTGTTGTGCTAGAGTTGGTTCGCTATATTGCTCGTATATTTCTCTATTATACCTAATTCGCCAGTTGTTATTTTCACTTATTGGGCCCAGTATCCTACGTAATACTTTTCTTTCAAACACATCTAATGCATTGGCAGATTTCTGTGTCACCACCCATGTTTCGCAGCCATAACTTACTATGGGCCTGATTATTGTTTTATATACCCTGAGTTTTGTTTTCCGGTGTACGTCTCGCGATTTGAATATGTGGCCCATCGCAAAATAGGCTTTATTTGCCAGCACAAGCCTTCTATTAATTTCCGGTTCTTCTTCATTGCTTGCAACCAGATCCATTCCTAGGTACGTGAATCTATTCACATGTTCTATATCGTCAATAAAGTGTTGTTGCGCCGGTCTATTTGATCTGTTTTGTATGAGTAGTTTTGTTTTATTTGTGTTTATTGCTAGCCCTACTGCTTCTGCACTCTGTTTCAACTCAACGTAGGTTTCTTCCGCTGCATTCATTGTTCTGCTCATTATGTTTATATCATCCGCGTATGCTGCTCATTGGGTAGATTTGTTTGTAAGTATGTTATTTCCACTCACCGTCAACCGTCTAATTACATATTCAAGAACAAGATTAAAAAGCGTTGGAGCCAGTCCGTCGCCTTGTTTCAGTCCTTGCGTTATCGTAAACGCATCAGTGATCTGTCCTTGAATACATACTTGTGCTTCTGTTTCTGTCATTGTCATTTGCACTAGTCGTATTAATTTTGATAGTATGCCAAATTCTTCCAATATATTAGGTAGAATTGTTCTATCTATTGAATCATAGGCTTGTTTAAAATCTACAAAGAGATTGTAAACGTCCATGTCATATTCCCATGCTTTGGCTACTATTTGTTTAACTGTAAATAGTTGGTCAATGGTAGATCTATTTTGCCTAAACCCTGCTTGATATTCCCCGATGATTTTTTCCGTGAGAGGTTGAAGTCTTCGATTAAGGATGTTTGTGAATATTTCGTATCCCGAACAAAGTAAAGAGATGCCTCTATAATTCTGACACAACAGGTTGTCTCCTTTTTTATAAATAGGGCAGATTATACTTTTCTTTCATTGTTGGGGAATTTCTTCTTCTATCCATATCTCTCGTATTAGCTGGTACATCTGTTGTGTCAAATTCCTTCCTCCTTGCTTGAGTAGTTCTGCCGGTATTTTATCTATTCCCGGTGCTTTATGGCTTTTTTGTATGTGGATTGCCGATTGGACCTCCTCTAGCGTTGGGGGTCTAGTTAATTCATTTTCTTCTTCTCTTCTCATAAATTTAAAATATACATTATGATAATTATTTATAACCGAAGAATTCAAAGTATATATTTTTAATCCTTAGAATATACTGATTATAAAGACATAGAAGATATAAAACAAACCATTTAATCATTATCCGTTATATAGAATCTGAACACAAGTTTCTTTTAATAGTCCAGGGCGCATCTGTTTTGAGATGGACGTTGAGAGGTGACTCATATTTTTTTGCAGAAATTGCTTGGAATTAACTCATATAATAATAATTGAGTTATCCTCCCCTCCCACTCAAAAAGGTCCGGAACATTGTTTAAATAATCAAAATGTCAAAAAATGAAGGAAAAATTCGATTTTTCTTCGTTTTTTGATTATAACTTTAAAACTATTCACTTCCGTGAAAAGTTGTACTAACATAAAAGTTGCGTAATTAAATTTCCTACAATATAGGATTGGTTAAAAGTTTTAAAAATTGTCACCCTTGTTGCAAAATAGCAAAATTAAAATCGATTAACCTTCACAGCGTCAGAATTTTTTTTAAATAAACATTAATTTTTGGTGCTACGCGCAGCACAGCGGTGTTCGATTTACACAAGTTGATTTCCACCAAAATTTCTTCCAATATTTATCTGATATATTATTTTCTTACTCTATATTTTGTTGTATTTTAACATTTTAATTCCACAAAAATCAAACTAGTTTGATTATTGTTTTTGAAATACTGTTTAAACAATTGCATATGTTTAAAAATAATAAACTTTTATTGTTAAAATATATGAACAAAGAAAGTTTTGTTAAAAAAAGTGTTATTTCAAAGGACAGAGTAGGTGTTTTTATTTTGCAATAAACAAATTTATTTATTTATATCGAAATTTACTAAAAATTAAAATTTATCAATCATTATCAAAGGTCACTGAAATGCCCAATCAGAGCAAACGTATCCGCTGTCCTGCGCGTAGCACCAAAAATTAATGTTTATTTAAAAAAATTCCTGACGCTGTGGTAGTAAACCGATTTTAATTTTGAAAATTGCAAATGAAAGGTAACGTATTCTTCTATATACAAAAAAAATTCAACTTGCCTGCTTTATTTTCAGTTATGAAAAATTTTGAAAAAATTATTTTTTTTGCGAAAGCTGGATTATAAAATTTATTTTGCAAAATCTATTGAACCGTTCTTAATGAATTTTACAGTGTTGTTTTATTATATTCTAAAGTTTTTAAGGGTAAAATGTGAAGGTTCTAAATGGTTGAAAAACGTAAAATGCGAATACTGTTTTTTATGTTTTTTTTGCTATTTTGCAACAAGGGTGACAATTTTTAAAATTTTCAACCAATCTTATATTGTAGATTATTTCATTCATAGGAGATTCTGACCAATAGAAAGCTACATAAATAAAAATTAAAGTGATAATTTTTGATAATATCCCGTCGTCAAGTATATTACGTCAGATGCCCTTCGTTGCTACGAAAAAATACATTAAGTGACAGTAATGACAATTAATGTTTTAAAAATTATAAAAGTGATAATTAACTATTTAGATGGGAAATAAGCCACAATTAAATTGAAAAATTAATTTTATTCACGTTTATATTTATTATTATTAGAAGAATTTTTTACTAAGCAACAACATTTTTGTTTAATCTAGTAGTATTATGTATTTTGACAACGACACCCGATATGGGCGTCGAAACGTTAATAAAATTATTTTATCAATTTAATTGTGGCTTATTTCCCATCTAAATAGTTAATTATAAAAATGCCACAAGGAAATAGCTTCAGAACAATATAAAAGTAATGACTTTCAACAGTCAAATATTTAAAACAACTGTGTGTTTAATTGTACTAATAATTTGTACTTACATAAATAAATTACAATACAATTTTTTTTTTGGTACATATTTGTGGTTTTGAACAGTTTTATTCATGAAATAATCGCAGCAAATTGCACTCGATCTCTAAAATTATTATCGAATTGTTGCCCTCGTGACACTTTGACATAATTTCACTCTCCTTCGGGTCGTGAAATTAAAACTGTCAAAGTGTCACTCGGGAAAAATTCGATAATTTTAGAGCTCTTGTGCAATTACTACTGAAAATTTAATTACGCAACTTTTATGTCAGTGCAACTTTTCTCGGAAATGAAAACTATAATCAAAAAACGAAGAAAAAAATCGACTTTTTCCTTAATTTTTTGACATTTTGATTATTTAAACAATGTTCCGGACCTTCTTGAGAGGGAGGATAGCTCAAATATTATTATATGAGTTATTTACAAGTAATTTCTGCAAAAAAATATGAGTCACCTCTCAACATCCAAATGTACTAATATGTTTACAGTTGCGTCCTGCTCTATAAAGAATTACACCTCTTTGTGGTGTCTATCTGAAAAGACAACCTTCAATTTTATACACTCAAATGAAAAATAGAATTTAGAAATTAACAGAGAGTGTAGGTGTATGAACGCTAAAAAATTGAGAATTTAGACATTAATACAAACGAGGAATAATAATAAACCCAGCTTAATAAATCAGTCAAGATATGATTATTTTTATTGGGTAAGAGCATGTAAAGAAGACGGACGAATATAGTACAAGTCCTACCTATAGAGGCTTAGAGCACAACTTTTAGAAAGACGCAGAAAGACTATTTGAGATTTTAAGATGTTTATTAATTATATAAACAAAAGAAAATAATATAAACCTGTAAACAATTAGACAACTCGATGAATCTATTTTACTCAATTTTCTATCTCTTTTGATCTACAATAACAATGTTACCATATAAAAAGCACTCAATAAGTGTTGAGAAAAGGCTTATTCGGTCTGATGTTTTTGCAAATATCTTTTAAGTTATCAAAAAATATAAAAAAATTTAATTTAGATGTACAAACCGAGTCAAAAATCAGTCAGAAAGTTGTAATATCTGAAAAAATTTGAGCAATATTTTTTTATTACAAAAAATTCAATCAATAGGTGTAAAAAAATGCAAAGCAAATGAATTTGACTATTCACAATCTACAATTACCTGGGTAGCGATATTAATGGAAATATCAATACAGAAATCTTTGGTAGAGAAAAACAAATTACCAAGGCTATATTTTAATTTGGAAACAAAAATAAAGGGTATTTTCTAATACAATAAACACAAAAAGATAGTGGAAACTGAACCTGAATATACATAGTGTAAGACTGAATCACTTGAATATATCAGAAGTACCTGAATACCTAATATCAAATGGTACCCACTCAATATGAAATAAAGTATTAACTAAAAATTAAAATATTATTAATAAAAAACAGTTGAGTTTGTATGATACTCTTATTGAAATAACTCCAAAAAGAACATGTATATGGGAAAAGGAAAATCCATAAAAACCTACTAAGAACTGAAGTCAAATAGAAGAACATGGACAAACGAAAGACTACGATGAAGTGAAGTAAAGAATTTAGTAAAGAAGTAAGATTCACTAAGAGAGTTGGCTGGTATATACATTCAGAAATCGTATACAGATTGGTGATCAAGGATTTTTATCTCCCATTCATTAAATTAAGGATATAAAACTAATTCTACTTGACAATATTACCAGTTATATTAGATATAAAATATTTGGTAGAAAAGTACATGTTACACTGATAATAGTGGGCAATAGTTTATAATATTGGGCTAACATTATTAGAAAATCTTTTGGCTATTATTATATAATATATTTCTATTTTTCTGACTCGTTTTGTACAGGTTTCATAGACCACAAAACGCTTTCTCTATTTTTTAAATAATCTTTAATAAAAACATTTTTGTCCTAAACAGATCACAATTTTAATTCCCATATAACAATATGAGCATCATTACAATTAGCATCTTTGCCGGTAATACCGGGTTTCATTTTATCTGCTGAGCAGCAGGGTTGTCTGTAATTGACATAACCTCTCCCACCCATTAAAGTAATGACAGTCCTTCTACCGTTGTCAAAATTATTATTTTTGTTCTTAGATAATGTCCTACTGTTTGTTGGTTTTACTACACTGACAGCCTCTTTGTCTACCGGAGTTTCTTTTTCTATAACTGTTTCACTAACACCGTTCAGCTGTCTTGAGGCATTCGAGTTGTTTCTTGAGACGCTTCGCGCCATGTTGTTAAGCCTCATAGCCATGCTCTCTTCTGATCCAGACGAAGTACAGAGGCTAGAGGACCTGGAGTCTACCGACCAATTCGATAAGTCTAAAGATCTTGGCCGAGATACCTTCATCTTTAGTCTTCTGTCGAGAGTACTGACTTTGTTTGGAATAGCAGCTAGTTCTGGATCGCTGCGTCTAAGAGATTCATATACTGGATCGGTGAGGATGTTTTCTTCCCGCTCGTAGTCTTTGACGTACATCAGTTCGCTGTAGAGTCCGTATACGTTATTTGTATCACCTGAGCTTTGGGAAGATGTGCTAGAAGTTGAGAAGATTGACCCACCGTTACCTAAACCTGAAAACAAAATTATATATTAAATATAGAACAGTTTTAAGCATGCTATTCAATCATATACTTTTATAATAAGTGTTACCCACCCTTATTAACTTATTCATTTTTAGCACATAAGCAAAACCCTCGCAGAGGTCGATTTTTAAAATAATCTTAGTATATTATAGCATCAATGTTTCGAACTTTAGGCGATCCGTCTTCAGGTTACAGGCATAACTTTGATTTTTTTAAATAGGAAAGTAGATCATGTGACACATCATTTAAAAAAGTTTGAAATACTGATTACAAACATGTATAATACTTTAATCCTATTTGAGAACGTAGGCGCAAAATTTCGATCGAAGTCTTTTTAAACGCATTCATTTTTCTTCAAATCCTGAGAAAACTAATAAGTATTTTTGCAAAATTTAAACGCAGAATGAAAGATTACATTAAAACAGAGGGCTAAAAGTTCCTTAGAATAAACAAAAAGTTTCATTTGAATGATATATTTGAAATTAAAAATCAGTCTAAATTTTCTCTTTTTCACCCCTGTGACTTATTAAAATAAACATTCTATAAGTTCTCAGGGGCTTTTGACCCTCGATAATACTATAATATTTCATTTTGCGTTTAAATTTTTTAAAAATACCTATTAGTTTTCTCAAGATTCGAGAAAAATGAATGCATTTAAAAATAATTCGATCGAAATTTTGCACCTACGCTCTCAAAAAGGATTAATCGGCGGGCTGAAAAGTTCGTAGGCTGACACATAGATGGCGCTACTGGTATTAAACCCATATCATTTTTAGTTAGTCAGCCCTAACATTCAAAAGATGCGTTTATAAATTTGACAGCTGTCGAACTATTAGTTTAAAAGATATAGCATTTTAAGTGAAGCAACTTATGTTAGTTTAAAAAAAAATGGATAAAAAGGAATTTCGTATCTCAAGAATTGATTGCTTTTTGGCAAAAAAAATACTGTTGAAGCCAAAGCTTGGCTTGATAAACAATATTCAGAGTCTGCTCCAGGAAAATTAATCGTTGAGAAATGGTTTGCTAAGTTTTAATGAGGCGAAATAAGCACCGAGGGCTGTTACCGATGAAAACATAAAAAAAGTCCACAACATAATTTTGGATGACCATAAAGTGAAGTAGTTCGAGAAAGCCGAGACTGTAAAGATGTGAAAGGAACGTGATGGATGTGAACGTGAAAGGAAAGCTCTGTGCAAAATGGGTGCCGCGAGAGCTCACAATCGATCAAAAACAACAACGAATTGGTGTTTCTGAGAAGTATTTGAAGTTATTCAGTCGTAATAAAACCGATTTTTTGCGTCGATATATTACAATGGATGAAACATTGCTCCATCATTTCACACCGGAGTCCAATCGACAGTCTGCCGGGTCGACTGCACGTGATTAACCGACTCCAAAGCGTGGCAAGACGCAATAGTCGGCTGGCAAGGTTATGGCATCAGTATATTGGGATGCGCATGGTATAATATTCATCGACTATCTGGAAAAGGAAAAAAACCATTAACAGCCACTGTTACATTGCGTTATTGGAGCGTTTGAAGAACTAAATCGCGTAAAAATGGCCCCATTTGAAGAAAAATAAAGTGCTGCTTCATCAAGACAACGCACCGTGTAACAAATCACTGAAACTGATGGCAAAATTTCATGAATTGGGCTTTGAATTGCCTCCACAGCCACCGTATTCACCAGATATGGCTCCCGGCGACTACTACCTGTTAGCTAAAATGCTCGCTGGAAAGAAATTTAGCACCAATAAAGAGTTAATCGCCGAAACAGGCTTATTTTGAGGCTAATGACAAATTATATTATAAAAATGGTATTGAAAAGTTGTATGACCGCCATAATCGTTGTATCAGCCTCGAAGGTAACTATATTGAATAAAAAAAGCAAATGTTATCAAAAAAAATGTATTTCTATGTTAACCTACGAACTTTTCAGCCCGCCTGTTAAAGTACATATTATTATACATTTTGGTAATCAGTATTTCAAAAGCTTTTAAATGAGGTGTCACATGATGTACTTTTCCATTAAAAAAAAATCAAATTTATGCCTGTTGCCTAAAAAGGCATCGGGTAAAGTTCGAAACATTGATGCTATAATATACTATGATTATTTTAAAAATCGACCTGTCCGAGCGTTTTGCTTATATGCTAAAAATAAATAAGTTAATAAGGGGGGGGGCACTTATTCCAGTGCGTGCACTGTATATCAATACTTATATTTGCATTAACATTATTTTGCGCTGAATGAATATAGAAGGTTGTAGCAACTTTGTCTTTTAAATTCTTTTGAACAAATCAAACAATTTAAATTGTTTGGTGAAATAGAAGTCAATTTATTTTAGAAAAAAGTGGCATCAATGTTGTTGATATCCTCCCCCTATTCGTTTTGCGTAAGGTTCTTTTGTACAGTACGTTGGACAATACTTTATATGCCATATATGCTATATTGAGTAGAGTGATGCGATGCCTCTATAATTATTATCACACACCATCATGTAATTGGTGCATATGTTTCAAAAAAATATAGCAGCCGTTTTTAAAAAGTTCGGCAGGGAAATTATCTGAACCGGGACCTTTCTTATTTTTCATTTTTTAAATGGCTTCCCTAATTTCTTCTTCGGTAGGAAGTGGCTGTAGATCATTTCCATTCATTTGAATCATAGGAGCCTCCATCTCATATTCATAATTGCCATTAAGCAGTATTTCAATATGATTCGCCCATCTGTTAAGTATATGTTCCTTGTCACTAATTACAAAGTAATCCCTATCTTTACATGCTATTTTTCTGGGATTAAATTCCTTTCTAAAGTTATTTATCTGTTGGTAGAATCTCCGTGAATTATGGTTGTATTTGACTAACTCGCACATCCCAAGAGTTGGATTCCATACTTCCAGATAGGTTTTATGACAGCTTTGTAGACAATGATTTTATTTTCTAGGGTCGTTTTCGATTTCCTACCAACTAGCCAGTTTAGATATTTCATTCTTGGGTCAATTTGTTTCCGCTTCTTAAGAATATGTTCTTTCCAATTGAGTTTTGAGTCAAGATCTATTCATAGGTATTTGATGCTAGAGGATTGAGGAAATTGGACATTGGTTAAGTGAAACTGAGGGACAACTCTTCTCAAGGTAAAAGTCACTTAAACTGATTTTGTTTTATTCATTTTAATTCTCCACTTGTTTGAAATGATGTACCCTGGTCTGTGTCAAATCTAACGCTTCATGAAGACCTAAGAATCCCATTCATACAGGATGTGATCACTAAATATAGCATGAAGCATCATGAAAGACTGGAATTTACAGAAACACAGTAACATTCTACTTCAACATCTAATAGAACATCATACCAATAGGAGACTCGAAAGGATCTGGCCAGCTGACCTGAAAAACGGTTAAAGTGGTCTTGGTACTGGAGAAGACCTCACCAAGTCCTTTGCTCCTAATAGTAATACCTAACTACGCAACAATGTTAAAATAATAAATAAAATAATCGTTTCGTTTTGATTCAATTCGAGTCTCGTGCCATCCTCTGACACCTGATGTTTCGGAATCTATTCCTTGTCAAAGAGTGTAAAGCCTCTTTGACAGAAGACTGAATAGTACCATAACGAAACGAAGAAGTGCAAATATTAACTCCTAGCGGCGTCGCTTGGTACCAGTGTACCTCGGTTAACAGATTACTGGATTCGTGGTCGAAATTATTTTTCACTCATTTCATCGTTCCCCGTTAGAGGACAGTCTAACCATACTAAGGTGCAAATATTTTAATATTTGCACTTCTTCTTCGTTTCGTTATGGTACAATTCAGTCTTCTTGTAAAGCCTCTTTGACAAGGAATAGATTCCGAAACATCAGGTGTCAGAGGATGGCAAGAGACTTCAATTGAATCAAAACGAAACGATTATTTTATTTTTTGTCATACCTTACTCGGTTTTAGAGTACAAAATGACCACGTTTCATATAAGTAATCTGCGACGCATTATTGAAGTGTTCTGCTAGCGGCGCCGCTTGGTACTAGTGTACCTCGGTTAACAGATTACTGGATTCGTGGTCGAAATTATTTTTCACCCATGTTAAAATAATATTCATTTACCTCTTGGTAACGTCTTAGATATCCTCGCCAGATCGTTTTCTTTACTTCTTCTTTTTCTTAAAACTACGGGACTACCGGCCAGGTATTTAAGTTTGGCAGACACGCTATGCATCGAGCTGTCAGACAGCTGCTTTTCCATTTTAGGTCTAATTGGACTATCTTCTGACTTTTCTACAAAGCTATTATCCATACTTTCAGATTCTTGTTTTACTTCTTCTTTGCTTAAAGCTGACTTTAGTGAAGAGTTACTGGAAACAAAAAAAATATGTATCAATATAAATAATCTAAATATTAGTGTAATTCTATTTGAAGATGCAAAACTATTTGAATTTTGAAGTTGTAATTTTATTCTAGAAAAATTGTGATTTTAGGCAATGATGTTATTTGTGTTGTATGTTATTTTTTGTAAATATGCTGTTAAAGAACTGTTCATGACAGTTGAGAAACAGTAATATTTGTACTGAATAAACACATTATTAGAAATACGGTAGAATATCTTTGTGAACCCCAGGCAACCAAGTGACGTCAATAACGTCGAGGAAACGTCAGCTTTTGGTTGAATATAAATATACACGTGCTTGAACATTACGTCGTATAAACGTCTTTTGTAGGTGATTTTAAATACGTAAGATTAATGACGTTAAAATACGTTTAAAAACACGTTTTCATTTCAGACAGCCCAAATCTGACGTCACAAAAATGGGAGGAGCTTAACGAGTTAATGCTTATAATGCAATGTTGTACGTATATTGACGTTTGTAAGCTTAAATTGTCATTAGAAATTTTTCATTTGTTGTTTACGTGCTTTGTGTAATAAAATAGGACTTTTCATTTAGATATTTAGTTGAAGAAACGTGTTAATTAAGAGATTTTTATTCGTTTTTCTCAAGTGAGTTAGTTTAATGCAATAGTTCTTCTTGAAAACGGTGTGAGGTTATGTGTTTTGTTTTGGTGATTATTTTCTGTTAATGTTAATTTGTTAATAAATTATTTATTAGTTTATATGTTGTTTTAGTTTTGACACACTAAGTATACCTATATAAAAAGTGAAAATTCTATAATGTTGCATTGAGGTTACCTATTGTAATTCTATGCATTTTATAGTCTCCCATTTGGTTTTACTTTTAGCCTATAAGCTAAATTTAAAACAGTTAAATGAAAAATTGCAATACCAACAATGCCCATACGAATAATTATTATTGTGTATTTTTAAAACCATAAAATGAAAAATAATCTAAAAAACGACATAAAAACTATGCTTTTTATATCACGTATTTAAAACGTGATAAAAATGACGTCATTTATGGTAGGACATATTCACGTGACTTTCGACGTCGAAAAAACGTGACAAACTGACGTGGTTTGGTAATAATTATGACGTCTTTTCAACGTATTGTAAACGTTATTTGGTTGCCTGGGATGTTTGTCGGTACATACTTCTTTTCTCTTAAAACAGTTTCAATCAGTAAAGACACACTCCATCGAGTTAGAAGGAATTAGATAAGCACATATTATCTAAAAATTGTTTATTTGTCTTTCCACCAAACGAAACGTTGTCGCTTTGGGAAGTTATTTAAAGGTTATCTATAAACGGAATAATAATCCTCTTTAAGGCAAACTTAGTTGCTCTGTCAACTTATGACGTTATCTAAGACTGATCCAAAATGTTTGTGCTGGCCTGTGAAGCAGTAAAGTCAAGCTTACGTGAAACTCCAGCCTATATTTCCCCAGCTCACGTGTTTCTGTTTCCACAAACCACAATATATATTCTTGTGAAGTAGCAAGTTTTCACTTGTGTACATCTTTGTAAACTTTTTTTATATTTCACCTTTATGTATCTCTCAATTAGTTCATTGGGAATTTGCTAATTTTCTGGTAACAATAGCGTCGTCAACTCGCGCTGGTGGCTTTCCACCGCTCTGTACACACGCGCTTCCACTACCTTCCACCACCATCCATGAGCAATGGAAAGGGACAGTCGGCAACGATATTCGTTCAAACAACGTTCGCACAATAGAGAAAGAGATCTACCAGAGTGTAGATCTCGGAACAACTCCACTGGCCCTCGTATATTGACTGAAGGCTAGCCGCTCCTGCTAGAGTGCTGATCTAGTAGCAGCTCCCGAACCAAGTTTGAGAGTACTGATCTAACACCAAACCGTCCTGCCGAATACCAAGTATTGATTTGTCGCTTTCCCGTTCATTACTGGAACGGCTAACAATCAATTATTGCTATTTTATTTTAAAAAAAATACAAGATCGTTTGTAAAAAGGTATATTTAAAAGACCCCAATAAGGGTTACATCACAAAACAAAACGTTTTCGGATTAATAGGTAATCAATCATCAGCGTTAAGCCCTAAAATAGTAAGTATAACCTAATTAATAATAGATAATGTTATAAAAGTTGACTAAGCTTAAGAATTGACAGAGGCCATACTTACAATAGCATGCTTGCGTGAGCCACCAAAAAGTTATGGGTAAGAACCCTTTAAAAGTTTCAAGCTCTGAGTCTCAAGTTTCTTTCAAAATGATACTACATATTTTAAATAAAACAGAAGGATGTTGCAAATATTCCTGGATATAACCCAGGGCAACACAGGACCCTAACCCACATGGATGTGATATGCAAGGAATGAGCCTCACATATTGAAAATTGAGTGTCAACTGAACTGAAAGGTGAAAGAACTTCAGAAGTATGCCAGTGACAGATTGTCAATGCAACGTTATGAACTATTTTGTTATTTCAGCCAACGAATTTAAAGTTTATGTTGATGTTGAAAATAAAACATTATCAAAAATATTTCTAACACCAGTATATGGATATTTGATAATGTTTTATTTTTTTTTTATTTTCAACATCAACATAAACTTTAAATTCGTTGGCTGAAGTAACAAAATAGTCCATAACGTCGCATTGACAATCTGTCACTGGCATACTTCTAAACTTATTTCACCTTTCAGTTCAGTTGACACTCAATTTTCAATATGTGAGGCTCATTCCTTGCATATCACATCCACGTGGGTTAGAGTCCTGTGTTGTCCTGGGTTATATCCAGGAATATTTGCAACATCTTTCTGTTTTATTTAAAATATGTAGTATCATTTAAGAGCTTGAAACTTTTAAAGGGTTCTTACCCATAACTTTTTGGTGGCTCACGCATGCATGCTATTGTAAGTATGACCTCTGTCAATTCTTAACCTTAGTCAACTTTTATAATATTATCTATTATTAATTAGGTTATACTTACTATTTTAGGGCTTAACACTGATGATGGATTACCTATTAATCCTAATTTGTTTTGTGATGTAACCCTTATTGGGGTCTTTTAAATATACCTTTTACAAAGGATCTTGTATTTTTTGCGATTTATGGTATACAGCCAGCTACAGGAATTTTATTTTCCTCGTGGATTTTTATTTTATTTTTTATTGTATATAGAAATGATTTATTTATTGGGTTTTACTGAGTGTGGTGTTTAACAGAGCTATCCGTTACATTCTTCTTGTCTCTTTTTAAGCTCTCTGGCAACTTGATTAATAATATGTTTTGCCACACGTAATGAAAAATCACACGAGAAATGTTACAAGAGGAAATTTATAATTTAATTTCATAAATTTAATTTGATCAAAGAAAAGAAGATTTATTGCAGTAATACTTTCAGAAATAAAGAGTGCAAAATATACATATAGATATACATACTTGTAATTCTTTGGTTGTAGAGCTAGTAGAAAGGATATTGGTCCAAAATGAGCGTGATAGGAAATATTCACCCGCCCACTAATGATGGGCACTCCTTCCAGTCTTGGCAGTGGTATCGTCAAAGCTCTACCTACATTGGTTCCTACCCACAATAATCCCTTACAGGCTAAAAGAGCAGTGACATATACCACCGATCTATTGTTGTTCAAAGAATCTCTGGGACCTAGAGAGCCGTTGATTCTCATGACTATCGAAGCTATGTTGATGTCTTGGAGATGTTTAAACGTTTCTGTGTGGTACAGACATATTGTACTAGAATTTTTCTGGGATATCCATAAACCTATACCACTATGGGCCATAAGATTGACATTTCCGAAGTGCTCATGTTGTATAGAGAAATTTTTCTGTACGTCTCCTGTCATACCATTTAATACCCATACCTTCTTTCCGCAAGCGGCATACAACGAAAGGTTGATTGGCAATAAGCACGACACTGGGTCAGTTCCTAAATTCAAGACTTGAGGCTCGTTGATGAGCCAAGCACCGTCTATGGGGTTCTTTCTATATACACAGAGATTTCCATTGGCCAGAGCCACGAAAACATTATCACAGTGGTATTTAATATGCATTATGACGTCAGAAACTGTCGTATTGGCTATTTCTTCTTGTTTTTCAGGTTCATCGGCGGCGTACAAGAGAAGTTTGTGCCTGTCGGTACCAATCCAGACTGTGTCTGTAGCTAAGTTTGGACACGGCGGCGAAGAACCTAAAAAGTAAAAGTTTTTTCATTATTTTTTTCAGATTAAAGAGACATTAGTTTGATGAACTATGGTTTAAAAGGTTTCTTGCGAGTGATGTGCACGTGTCTACAAAAAACTAAATGGCAGCATAACAGGAAACCAACTGGGATTTAGAAAAGGTTTTGGCACTAGAGAGGCAATATTTACCATACAAACAGTCATAGAACGATGTCGAGATGTCAACTGTGATGTATTTATGTGTTGTTGATTTTGAGAAAGCCTTTGACAAAATACAACAGAAAGGACTTGCAAACATATACGGAACACAGAAATAGATGATCAGGATGTGAGAATCATTACAAATTTATACCGATATCAGAAAGCCATAATTCGAGTAGACCAACAAAAATCTAAATAGACTCCAATAAGTAGAGTAGTACGACAAGAAGTGTGTACTATCTCAGGTACTTTTTATTTATAATGTACATACAAGAGATGTTTAAAGAGGCACTAGAAAACACAGGGCCGCTGCTAAGGTGTTGGCCGCCCGTGTTCAACTTAATATTTGCCGCCCGTGTGCAACTTAATATTTGCCGCCCCCATTCTAACATTTTAGAAATATGTACATACTAGTATCTAAATAAATGTACAGTGGATACAAAATAATAATAATTTGTAAATAGATACCTCAATACTTGAACATATAGACTAATATCCACATGATCGAAAGTCCATTTAATTAAAATTAACCGTGAATAGATAACATAAACACATAAAAAAGCTAAAAACGAACTTTTCAGGCTTTAGTTCCGGAAAACCTTTTGACAATGTCTTTAATATCCAATGTCGCACACACTTCATATTCGATAGATAACATTGCTAAAGCAGAAAGTTTATCTTGCTTCATTGAGGATCGCAAATAGTTTTTAGTATGCCATCTAACAGTTTTAGTTTTTTTGCCATATAAAATTCCTTATGTAGAGACAAATCCACCTGTTTAGCAACCCACGTGATGGGGGAGTCATGCAGTGACTAATAAGGGCCTAATCTTTATAAATTTTATCCATCGTTTGGAATTTTAAGCAACCATGTTAATATAACAAACTGTTATACCATTTAAAGGGTTCATGCCCTGTTATTTTTTTGTGGCTCAGCTTTTGATTAACCAGTTCTAAACACTGATGATTATATTTTAAATATCGAAAACGTTCTGTGATAACGTAGCCCTTAGATGAATTTTTCAATTAAAAAAATTTTTAGTATTCATAAACAATTAAACGTTGTTGGGATATGTTTATATTAAGACAAAAAAACAACATAAAAAAGAATATTAGGTTAATGAGCAAATCCATGCCCCTTAGCAGTAGCTTAGTTCTGTGTGATGTTTCTCATAAGGTGTCTAGTTCCTTTTTTCCTTTTGATGCCTCGTTTCTGGACGTCAGGACGTCCAGATTGAATCCTACGAGAACCGCAAGACAATCCTTCATGATGTTTATTTCTGCTGACAGCAGATAGTCTGCCTTGGAATGGGGGCTGATTATTGACTGACATGCAAAAATTAAGAAAAATCTGATAGATTTTCGATTTGGTTTAGATTATTGTTAAACAACCCTAGCATTTTCTTCATGTGACTGCCTGAATTGGATCTAATTATGTTCCTCATGTTTTCTATGCTTTTCTCGAAATTATTCATTTCTTAAGAAGAGACGAAGACGGTTTTTGCTTGCTTTCGATTCAGGGGAATGCACAATCCCTGGCCACCTGTTTACGTTTTACCAGACTTCTTCAGCAGAGCTAGCGTGCACACCTCTCTGTAAAAGCTCACTGGTTTCAACACTCCGGTGTCCAAATCAGTTTGTATTTGCAAATGTACTGTTTTTACAAAACCTCACAGATTTCAACACCCTGGTGCCAACACACGCTAGCATGTGTAAATTAATATGCTTCCTGGAACTGCTTTATGACTATAGCTGCAAAAGGGCAGTTCATACAATAAATAATATTTTCTGACATTTTTGTTTAGATTAGGATGAAAAAATATCTATAAATGATAAATGAAACACATTTTAGGATTATTAGATAATAATAATTATTGTTTGGAATATTAGAGTTTACAGAATTATCTGAATCATTACTATTTAATTATTTGAAATTATTTTCGTTTTAAAAAAAGTACATATTATCATCAGTGGCTTGCGTTTGGCCGCCCCTATTGTTGGCCGCCTGTGTGCGGTGCACACTTAGCACACATGGTAGCGGCGGCCCTGAGAAGACATCAATGACGGCATATCAAGTAGCGGAACACTAGTGAATAATCACTGATATGCAGACGATACAATCCTTCTTGCGGAAAGTAGGGAAGAGCTGCAAATTTTGATTGATCGCACTACGCAGTACTGCACGAGATATGGAATAGTTCGGAGCACTAAAACACAAAAATCATGAACAAGATTGAAGACAAAACAATCACCAGTATTCGTGAAAGCAAAAGCTTTAGATAAAGTACCCAGATATTGAGTTATTATAATTACTCGGGATGTGAGCTAAGTGAACAGTGGGACCGCAGCCTTGTAAAACGCCATATTGAGATGGCCTCGCGCATTGAGAAGTGCTTTCAATAAGATGAAAACATTATTATGTAATGGAAAACTGAGAATAGAAATTAGAACTAGAGTATTGAGATGTTAAGTATTATCTCTCCTTTTATACCGAGTTGAAGCCTGGACAATTACGGACGCCACTGAAAAAAGAATGAGATGCGGTCTATTGAAAAATATGGAAAATATTATGCACACAATGCGTAACAAAAAAGGAAACATTAAGAAAGATGAAAAAATAAGACTCAACAGAAATACTCAGCACTATGAAGGAAAGAAAATTGAGCTACTTTGATCACATACTAAGAAATGAAAAATATGAGTTGATGTGATTGGCTATACAAGGGAAAGTGGAAGGAAAAAGAGGACCGAGAAGACGACGCATGTCGTGGTTGAAAAATTTAAAGCAGTGGAGTGGAAAAACAACAATAGAACTCTTCAGAACCGCTGCAGACAGAGCAAAATGGGCAAAGATCCTTGAAAGGATGAGGAACATGAAAAAGAAAGAGACGTTAAAAAAATAAAGACATCTAAACAACATCTAAACAAGGGTGTCCCCGAAAATAATGCGTTCCTTAAAGGTATAGGTAGAAGGCAAAATGTAGAGCAAAAAAGTCTTATAACATTTTTTTCTAAATTGATCCGTTTGACCAAAAAACGAAAATACATTTTGATATGCAAATTGAAGTCTGGCAACAACGCGCAACTCAAAAATCTAAATATTAAAAAAGTAGGTTTGTAGGTCCGTTGCATCTGGTAGGTAAAATAATATAAATCTTAACCAAACCCATATCCATTATTTTGCAGGTAGGTACCTACGATGTCAACAACCCCAAAAATCACACCTCAAAGTAAATAAACAAGGGGTTATTAGGTTAAATTTCCACATTCACAGCAAGTTCTTCTAGGCTACGTTGCCATGTCATTCAAATTAATGAAAATAAAAATTCACTTATATGGAGAACAATGTAATTTTTTTCTTGGAAACGGTTAACTTTAGAAAAAAATGTTTTAGGACTTTTTTGTTCTAAATTGTGTATTATATATTGTACCTTATTATTATATTGTGTATTATACCTTAAAGGAACGCACTATTTTCGGGGACACCCTGTATACTAGGCAAAATATATACACTTACCTTTTACAAACTCCATAGCGGTTATCTGAGTTTCCACTAGCGAAAATGATGTGAAGTCTTTCAGATATCCAGCCTGTTGGTGGTGTTGAGCAAGTACGGAAATGTGACTGCTGGCTCCATCTGTTGTGCAAACCCACAGGTAGTTTTGGATCCGATGTCTCCTTTTGGCTGTCTTTGGTAAAGTTACAGTGTAGTAACAACCACAGCGCACCTAAAACAAAATCTGTTATGAATCTAAAGAACAATATTATCTGGTTGTTAATAATTTTTCCTGAAAGTGTGATTTATATAATTCTGAGTAGCTGGGGACGTATCTGTAATTAATTTGCTTGAAAAATATGGAAAAATGTTCTGCGTATTTTTATACAAGTAAAAAATGTGATTATGATTATGTATTTTTATAATTTTTGAATTAACTTGAAGATTCCTAATAAAATCAGTTTGATACTCAAAAACAATATTTTTCATCTCACCATCTTTCATAATTTATTTAAATGCCTCTTATTATTATTAATCCTTAAATCGGTCTGGTTTATTGTCTCTTTGGAATGTTCTTCACACTCACTTATCCTGTTGCCTGTTATGTTACTTACTCATTTTCTCTCATCTCCGCTTACAATAAAAAACACCATACATCCAATCACTCTGGTCTGTCATATATATCACTTTCCTTACTTAGTAACATTCTTTCTTTTTAGATTCTTAGACTTTACTTAACAATATGATACTGCACACCTATATCCATTACGACCAATTCAGTCAAACTTCTTTCAGATTATAACATTTAAGTTTTATTACATTCACTATTCTTCTTTTTTCATCTATCTTTTCATTTCCATTCATATCAGGCAACTTCCAATATCCATTTATCCCAATTTAAAATAAAAAAAAATTTTTCACATTTTTCTTTTGTTTGATTTCAGTTACAATCACATACGTTCATAAAGTTTGTGCACTTAAATATATTTCATTTATTTCAGTCTGTTCACTCCACTATCACCAATAGAAATCAATCTCATACTTTTCTATTTCATATACTCATTCAATTTAGATTCTTCTTTACATACCGACACCAACCCACAATTTGACCTATATTGGTAGCTCTCATTCTAATTATTTTATTCATTATTCCACGTTGGTAGACTATCAAGATACATTACTTCCAATTCATTCAGTCCTTTCAAAACTACATAAAGATGAATTAGACTTTATGTCACATAGTTTAATTTTATTATATTATTACATACTCTCATTCATTTCACAATACTATATACAATAATATCCTTCACACATATATCTACCTCACTAACAGTAATCTTTAGTTATTTAATTTTGTTAACAACTATTTTCCAACTTTTAACAGACATAATTATTCATTACAATAGTATAATAATAAATTGAACACAATAAATAGCCACCTTTTGTATATATACTGTTTTCTCGCAATATTCTACCATTTACCTTCAACCTGTTGTCTGCTTGCCTTGTTAGGCAACCAACATTTCACCACATAAAAACACTCATAAATTCTGGTTTTCTCGGCTTGTTTAGCTTTGTTTTTCCACGCAAGTCTAATTATCTTATTATGTAGTGTATTTCTTGTTTCAACAAACTCAACTTTCATCTCGTCATTTCACATCCGATGACGTCACAACTTAAACCACGTAATATATCTGCATTAAATTTAATGAATTTATAAGTTATTCTGGAATAGAGAGTTGCTAATTTAAACTTTACAGTAGATTTTATTATTCAAATAATTTAAATTAATTTTGCAGACAAACCTTCGCATTTTATTAAAAAATCCAAAATAAAATGAAACTTTAACCAAAAATTGGCTTTATCTTGTCATGTCATGTCACCCTTGTCAAATTGTATATCCACTTCATAATTTCTCAGTTGGTCTGTGCCCATTGAATTGGCAAGTACCTAGTATCTTCGAGCAGGGAACCATGGCACCCTTTTAGCATGTGTTCAACTTTATCCATTAACATCGACTTGTAGTCATAACATTTTAACATATTACATTATGTAAACCATATATGATGATGTTAACACTATTTACGGTGTGCTAGTTTCAAAATACTCGGCAGGATGTAAGTATTCCCACATTTTTCATTTTAACAGTCACTTTTTTAACCTTTTGCTATAATCTAACGTGGAAATACTTCATTCTAGGCACTGAAGATGTTCTGTTTAGAACGAAAACGTTCTGCAATCGATGACATTTTATAGTTTTTAAATAAACGATTTTATACCAGAATACATCTCGAAGTTTTTACTTCTGTATTGGTTTTTTAAACTATGGTATACAGCCAACTATTGGGATTTTCCCATTGATTTAATATTTTTTTATTAAATAGCATTGAATAAACAGTACCCCAATGTACCTAAAATTTATTTATTCACACATAATTGCGATTTACACTTTTGGAAAAAAACAAAGCTTTGTGAAATATAAACAAATTTAAAGTACTGTTGTCTGGGTAATTGGTTAAGCTAAAGCCATTATATAAATAAAAAAAGTACGGAAAATAAGCAATTATTTATTGTATTTCTATTCAGAAAATGACAAAAACAACCATCTAGTTGTAACCATGTCTCCATTAATCCACTATTTTGAAAAAAGAGCCTGATAATGGAAGAAGGTTTTCCAAATGTCTTCAAAAGAGATAGTATACACAGGATATAAAAATATCTTTGGTAGGTAATGACCAAAAATACTATTACACGATCTCAGAATATGAGCAATCCTATCGTAATATAGCAATAGCTATAGCTATATTATGATCGGCACAATGTTCTGTAATTTTCAAGGGCACTTTCAAGGGCAGGGCACAATGTTCTTTAATTTTGTGGAAATGTTTTCCACGATACTTAGTTATAATGCAGTAAAATATGGCATATGGTATAAAGAAGATGAACTTGAAGGAAGTTAAAAAAAAATGTGTATACCGATTGAGAAATTTCTCATGGTTGGTAGGCGCCTTTAATGAGAGCGACAAAGAGACAATGTATTTATTATACATTTAAAACGGGCTAGAAGATATACGCCGGCAAAGTGAGATAGATAGCGCGAACAACCCCCTTCATGTCGTAGGTAGGGCTATCTCAGCACAGCGTTGCCAAAGTAGATTTAAAAAAGAAAATAACAAAGTAGAAAAAATTATAATATTTAAATTATTGTAAACGAATATAATAAACAAATTATTTAAAAGAAAAAAACTTAAGTAAAAAAATATTGTTTTCATCCATTTTAAAAAAAGTGGGTGAAAAAAGTTGAATTATATTTCAACGTTTTCACATTTTTTTTTAAAATGGATGAAAACAATATTTTTTTACTTAAGTTTTTTTCTTTTAAATAATTTGTTTATAATATTCGTTTACAATAAGTTAAATATTATAATTTTTTCTACTTTGTTATTTTCTTTTTTAAATCTACTTTGGCAACGCTGTGCTGAGAAAGCCCTACCTACGACATGAAGTGGGTTGTTCGCGCTACCTCACTTTGCCGGCATATATCTTCTAGCCCGTTTTAAATGTATAATAAATATTTACATGTCTCTTTGTCGCTCTCATTAAAGGCGCAGACCAACCATGAGAAATTTCTCAATCGGTATAGCTGTGAAATTAGGTAAAAATAATATTGAATACATGTATTAGAAAAAAACATACCTCTGTTTGATGCTGTGAACTGTACACACTCTGTGACTTCACGAAGAGCGGCATTTTTGTAGATGGTCTTTGTTCTTGTTCAGGTACTTCCCAGGCTGGAGAGTTGTTCGGGTCCAATGCCAACTGCGCCAGTCTTAATTCTGTAATCCACTCCTTCTTTATATTAGGATTATCAGTTTGGAACGTGAATATTTCCTCTTTTCCTTTGACTTTAATCACTAGCTGAAGACAACACGAGTCCATCCATGCCATTTCTTCGTCCTTTTGTTGGATTGAACTCTGGATTTGGTGAAGTATTTTTCTAGAATTATCTAGGTTAATGTCTTTGTAGCTACCCTTTAGTTGACCTAAAAAAGTTATATTTTGATCGACCTGGTAACAGCCTTACTGCCTTGGTGAAGGTAGTAAGAAAGATAATGGATGATAAAGATTATTATCAGAAGTTATTTTAGAGTAACACAGTCTAGAGTCTAGACTCTACTAGACCATTATATTTTTGCGCTTTGAAATCACTTTGGTTTTAATTAATAATCGTGTTTGTTACCACTAAGTTCTTAATCCATGATTTAATTAAATTAACGCTTGGACACTGATTGTTATTTGTAACTGATAATGCAGCTGAAATAGACGGCTAGTAGCCACATGAAAATCAATGTTTTTGTTACAATATTTTAGATAGAACCAGAGTTCCTTTCCCGTCAAGCGATTCATTGACACTAAGTTTCCAAGAAGCAAGGAATTACACGTGGATAGCCTTGTTGCCTCCCATCCCTCAGTATTACCTCTACAAACATTCCAAAAGTGCAAAAATGTATGGCCTACTCCGTATTTAAACAGTGAATATTTTTGTTAAATTATAATGCAGTTTATCACCATAGTCTCATAGTCTTTTTTTTAATGGCATGGACTTTATGTCATTCAGCCAGTCACAACATGAGGTATCTAGTGTCGTGTGTAGTGTGTGTGTTGAGTAAGTGTCTTGTTACTTTGCAAAGTCTCATAGTCAATGATTTAAATTTAAATAGCTACAGTTAACTAACTATATAAATCTATTTAAAACATGGAGATAGCTATAACTAGCTAATATGAGGCGCTCAGAGCAACAGAGGCCTAAGCCACAAAGTGAGCATTTTTAGATTAATATATCAATAAAAGCAGCAACGTTAAATCTTCAGATTAACAAGGGTCTACACAATCTACCTCTATATTTGAGTAAATGGCGCTACATAATTTGTAGCGCCATCCCATAAGCATAATAGAAATACGCATGCAAAGATTGTATTTATCTTAAAACTTCGTTTTTGGGGTTAGGCCACTGTTGTTCTGAGCGCCTCATATATAGTTTTTAAAAATCTTACCAGTAAGATCGCTTATTCTGCTCATAACTTCATAGTCGTGCATGAGGTTGCTCATCTCTGCACATAAGTTACTTGCTTCTTGTGGAGGAGTTCCTTCGAATGAGCCGTTAGACTTCACGCTTCCTCCCTTAGAACCGTGTGACGTAAGTATCCTACTAAGCGTAGGAGAAGTACTGGTATCTTGAATTTCAATGTCCGATACGGGATAGGTCCATTTTAGACTCAGTCTTTCATTGTTGCTGAAATCGTCAGCTGACTTGGAAGCTACCGCGACGCAGACAACTAGATCGTTAAGGAGAAGTAGTCGTCGGCTCTTTGCTTTGGTTATCATGCCGTTTTGGCTATATTCCTAAAAAAAAGTACAAAAAGATATAATTAACAAGTAGGAACAGCAAAAAATGCAAACAGCAAGTTAATTTTTTTCATTTGTATTGCCAGGATAGACAAATAGTCTAGGCGCCAGAGGGGTCACCGTGTCCTTTTCAATTCTGATGGACAAACTCAACGGTTTCTTATGGATTTTTGGCGGCTGATTACGAATTTCGAGGGTGGATTTCGATCCGAGTGGTTAAAAAATTGTTATGAACAATTTAATTGTTTATAAGGCTCTGGTTTATAAACTAAAAGAGATAAAAAAAAATGTTTCAAATAAAATTTGTCCCTTAATAAAAAACGAAGAAAAAAACGTTTATTAAACTTAAATCCAACAATAATTAGAACTCAAGATATTGTAAAATTAGTGCACAATGCAAATTGCAAAATAAGTATTTTTCGATGCTTTATCGATCGTAACTCGGCTTCTACACACGCAAATAAGCCTTAGAAGGTCTCAAGCAGGTTTCAAGCAAATTTGAGTTATAAACATTTATACTTTAATTAACAATAATGAGAGAAGAACTCAAAACGAACATTTTGAGCTTACGAAAATGTTCATAAGTTTATTTTTGGCCAAGATATCGATATTTTAATAGCGCGCTCTTCTCGATGCAAATTATAATTTCAATGTATATATACGTTATCTTTATTTTTCATTTTTGAAGATCCTAATAAAATTTTATTATATAATTCTATTAATTAAGATTTAAAATGAGACCTTGAAAAGCTCATTTGCATGCGTAGAAGCCGAGTTATGATCGATAAAGCGTCCAAAAATACCTACTTGACTGTGAGCCGATCTTGCGTCTCATAGCGCGCCATTAAAATATCGATATCTTGGCCAAAAATAAACTTACGAACATTTCCATAAGCTAAAATTGTTCCTTTTGAGTTCTTCTATCATTATTGTTAATTAAAGTATAAATGTTTATAGCTCAAATTTGCTCGAAACCCTTATAAACAAATTAATGTACAATTTTTTAAAGAAAATTATAACTTCAAACGGGTATAACTTTAAAACAAATGAAGATAAAGTAATTTAACAAACTTTGTTTGGAAGCATATTAATTAAGAATTAAAATGAGACCTCCTAAGGTTCATTTGCGTGCGTAGAATCCCAGTTACGATCGATAAAACTTCGAAAAATACTTATTTTGCAATTTGCAATTGGCATTGTGCACTAATTTTACAATATCTTGAGTTCTAATTGTTGGATTTAAGTTTAGTAAACGTTTTTTTCTTCGTTTTTTATTCAGGAACAAATTTTATTTAAAACATTTTTTATCTCTTTTAGTTTACGAGCCAGAGCCTTATACACAATTAAATTGTTTATAACAATTTTTTGACCACTCAGATCGAAATCCACCCTCTAAATTCGTAATCAAGAGATAATTTTTGTAAAACCTGAACTTCAAACAAACCCATAAAAATGAACAAAATCTTTAAATTCTAACACAATTTTAACTAAGTTTGTGTTTAATAGTCTCTTAACAAGAACGATTCTTTTTATTAAGGCTTCAACGTGACACCTGGTTTTGGCCTTTTCAGAATTTAGGACATCCTTTCACCGGTTTTCCTTTTTTTTCTCTATGGTATAGATATTTCACATCTCTCGATTTCCTCGTTTCGACCATCTTCTATTGAGGATATTGGGACCTTTCGTGTTGAAAGATACGTCCGGCAAAGAGACAACATGTCTCCTAAATTGTTTAGAACTTTGCAAGAACTTTTAAAACGATAGATTGGAACGAGAAGAATATCAATGTAGATGGAAAACAATAGCAGATAATGCTCGAAGAGTTCAATACTGCCACAAAAAGGGTATGTCTTAAAATAAATTAATCAAAAACTCAATTTATGACCACTTTAATCCACAGCAAAATTATTTATTATAAATTAGTTCAAGACCAGTATATCCAGCCAGTTGACTGCTACAAGTATTTGGGCAATGAGATCGGAATAAGTCGAGAGAACTTGGACTGTATTTGGAAGGATGAAGGATATTTTTAAGTTAAAGATTTAAATATGTCTGAAAGGAAAAGTATTTAATAAGTGTATTTTGACAGTGATGACCTTTAGTGCAGAAACCCTAACATTCTCAATATCAACAATGAGGAAACTACAAGTTTCGGAAAGAGCAATGGAGAAAATAATGTTAGTGGTTCCTATACATGATAGAGTACATAATGCTACTATATGCAAAAAATCAGGAGTAGCAGATGTTATTAAAAGAATCACAACACTAAATTGGAATCGGTAGGTTATGTATCAAGAGCAGTTGATGATTAATGGATAAAAAAAATTGGAAAAGAGACCTCAAATACAAAGCAAAGGAAAGAATAACGTTAAGGGTTCCTCTACGACAGGCCTGTCCAACATACGGCCCCCGGGCCACAATGCGGCCCGCGTAGGCCCTTCATCCGGCCCGGGAGTCCCTTCTCACCGAACCCACACCCACGCAGAGCCACAGAGCTCACGCACATCCAGTGATGCCACAGCTACCGATTTTTCGGTAGATCTACCTGAAATGTCCGAAAACCTGTAAAATCTACCGTTCTACCGAAATCTCCTTTTTTCTACCGCAAAAACAAAATTATTACAAAATTTCTTTAGCGGATAGATTTGGCAACAGAGTTTGGTTAATTTTCAAGAATTTTTGAATCACTTTACTTAAATAGCTTGTAACACGTGCGAGCCAGGCAGCAGATATCAGATACGGATTTACTAATACTTTTATGACCACTGACCAGTCCTTTGTGCTTTTATAAATACGATTTTGGGGGTAAAATGTATCTACCTGAATGAGTGAATAGTGAAGGATTGTGGCTTATTTTGATATAGAAGATAATTCCAAACTAAAAATAGTATTTACTATTAAAACCTTAAACAGGAGAAACTTCTGTACCTGTACCTTTTAAATTTATTATTTATACTCGCGTATAAATACGGCTAACGGTAAACGTGCAGATACAGTTCCAGTTCGGAAACAAAGCGAAGATCAGCGAATACTTAAGGGCGATACAAGCAATTATAACGGACTTAGTGAAGATTCTTTTGGCGATTTGGTTCATTTGTGTTGCAGTGTTGATTTGTGTTTGTTGCAGAACATGATGTCATCAGAAAAAAAAACGTAAAGTTGACAAAGAATGTCGAATATTTAAAAACAGTTGGACTGAAACCTTTTTTGTCATAGAACAAAATGGTAACATACTGTGCCTCATATGTCATGAAACAATATCAGTTTGCAAGGAGTACAATATAAAGCGGCATTATTTCACAAAACACGCTTCTAAATACGATGAATACCAAGGTCAAATTAGAATCGATCGAGTAAATTCGTTGAAAAAAAATATGATCGGTCAACAGGCGATGTTCAGAATACCAACAGAAAACTCCGAGACAGCCACAAAAATTAGCTTCATGATAGCAGAAGCCATTGCCAAGCGAAGCAAACCCCTATCAGACGGAGAATTTGTCAAGGAATGCTTGGAGATGTTTGCATCGGTAGCGTGTCCGGAGCAAGAAGCATTAGTTAAAAATATAAGCTTGTCACATCAAACCATAGCAAGAAGAATTGATGACATGACCAAAGATATTGAATCGTCTTTAAAAACGCAATTGAAGAAATGTGTTTTTTACAGTTTCGCACTCGACGAAAGTACTGATGTATCAGATACCGCACAGTTGGCAGTTTTTGTAAGAGGGGTAACAGAAGACTATACCGTGATCGAGGAATTGCTTGATTTGCGTTCAATGAAAGATACAACCACCGGAAAAGATATCTACGAAGAAGTAAAGAGTTGCATAGAAAAATATGAACTACAAATCGAAAATCTTTGCGGATTGACTACAGACGGTGCGCCAGCAATGACAGGAAGAACAAGTGGTTTTGCAGCTTTAATGCGCAAGAACGTCACACATACAATCATACAGCATCATTGTATTATTCATCAAGAACAGCTGTGTGCAAAAGTACTTGAATTGAAACACGTGATGGATAAAGTAGTGCAGACAGTTAATTTTATACGTGCAAGAGGACTGAATCACAGACAGTTCCAGGCTTTTCTGTCTGATGTCGGTTCAGATCACGAAGACATCGTGTACTTCAGTAGCGTTCGCTGGCTCAGTAGAGCATCCACACTTAAACGATTCTATTCGTTGCTCGACGAAGTAAAGATTTTTCTTGAAAACAAAGGTCAAGAAATTGATTTCCTAACTGATGAGCAGTGGTTGGCTGATCTGGCCTTCCTGGTTGACATTACCTGACAGTACCTCTCTGATCTTAACTTAAAACTGCAAGGAAAAGATCAATTATGCACGCAGTTATATGAACACATTCAAGCTTTCACAAAGAAGCTCATATTGTTAGAAAAACAACTGGAACAAAAACAGTTGGTTCATTGGGAGACTCTATCTGCCAGAAATCAAGAAATGTTGGACTTAGCCAAGTACGTGTCATTGTTGCAAAGATTGAGGAATGAGTTTGAAGAGAGATTCGTAGACTTCAAATTACAAATTCCTAACATGAAAGTGTTCCAAAATCCGTTTGAAATTGAAATTGATGGTGCTGTGCTGAACTTACAGATGGAATTGATTGAACTGCAAAGTGACTCTCTTCTAAAAACGGCATATCAAAGTTGCCTTCCGAACGGATTAATTGAGTTTTATAAAAAATATATTAATCGGAACCAATACCCAAACCTTACCAAATTAGCTCTTCAACAAATATCTTTATTTGGTAGTACATATATTTGCGAGCAGCTTTTTTCTCGCATGAAATATAATAAATCGAAAACGAGATCATCTTTATCAGACAATCATCTGACAGGCATTCTGCGCATAGCTACTTCTAAAATACCAGCTGACATAGATACACTGTGCAAACAGAAAAAATGTCAAACATCTCATTAGTAATAAGGTTTTTAGAGTGATAAGTAAAACTAAGGTTTTCTTCCTTAATAACGTAGGGACGTAGACAATATTCTTGTATATTTTTATTAACTGTTGTTTTTTTGTTAAATATTCCATTGATTTCAATTTGTTATTGATTGATTTTCTTTTGTTTGTATATAAAAAATACCTAGGTATTTGAAATAAAGATATCCAACTTATTTACTTTTTTTTTCTAGGTACTTATATTATAAGTACCTACTTCCTATTTAACCTACTTATCTACTTAAGTTACTGTTTTTTACTAAAAAAAGGTAGTTTATCTTTCAATACTTGCTGCCCATACTTAAAGTATCACTTTTTTGCAATGGAATAGCAAAAAAAGCAAAAAATAAAGACTACCGAAATTTGACGATTTCTACCTAAAAAAATCTACCGCAATTTGATGGATTCTACCTGAAAATTAGCAGCAGCCTACCGAAATTTTGTCCAAGACCTGTGGCAACACTGCGCACATCCATCCAATAGTCAGTCGGCCCGCTACAGTTACAAAATTACAAATCCGGCCCTCCACAAAATTATGTTGGACAGGCCTGCTCTACGACATAGAATACCTAAACCTAATGCTATTATATGCAAATGATCAGGAGTAGCAGACGTTACTGAAAGAATAACAGCACTAAATTGAACCTGGCAGGTCATGTAGCAATAGCAGTTGATGATCAGTGGACGAAAAGAATCTTGGAGTGCATACCCCGAATATAAGCAACAGTAAATAACAGTAACAGAGGGCGACCTCCGACGAGATGATGGACCGATGACATAAAAAGAGTGGCTACAAATTGGATTCACATGGCGCAAAATTAGACTAAGAAGAAAAGTATCCGAGAGGTCTATGTTCAGCAGTGAACGTTGGAGGCTAGATGATGATGACTTACATTGCTAAAATAGTAAGTAATAATATGATTTGTGAGTGCTTTTGTGAACTTTATTTTTTTTAATAGTGGCTACTATATTATGTTGTTTTACTTTAACTTTGACAGTTTACTTGATCAATAATTCTAAGAAATATAATCTTTCCCGATAGTAACTATGTTTCCATCATCTTCTACATTTTATGTTTAGCTCTTTGTGATAGAATTACTCTTATTGTACTGCATCCTACTCTCTTTTTATTACACTTCCTCGTATGTATAAAAAAACTAAATACATATCATAATTTTTGTGTTCATTTGAATAAATACTAGTATAAAAATCTCTTATTTGTAAACATAATATATAATAAAGAATACTTACCAATTGTGTTACATTATCTTCCCTTAGAAGATACCTATTACTGTCTGACAATGGCCTGACAGAGAATTTTCCGCTAATATTTCTCAGCATTTCTTTGAATGCTTGATATTGTTCCGCTTCCCTCTTTCTTTCGTTGAGCATTTCTGCCAATGATTCGAGTTGGGTTAGAGCTAGCTGGAGAGACATGCGGTCGTGATGGCCATGTGGAGTGTATTTTAATAGATCCTAAAAACAAAGAGGTTTAGAAGCTAGAAATATGACAAAAATAGTATATTTTCAAGAAGTAAATTTAATAATAGAAAATAATATAATACTGATTCGACAAAGAACTAAAATGTGATTTATGTATTTCTCGTTCATGTAACATTACTCGCATTATTTCGCACAATTTCTCTGTCGCATATTTTCGAAAAATTATGTTTCTATGATATAAGTGTACACTGTCTTATGAAATAACAGCTTTATTTTGAATATCACTCAAAATACTGTTGTAGTTAAGCCTGGTTCATTTCCTACTCAATGTTTTTTCATTGATTTAAGATTTCGCATCGCTTCAAAACATTAAATTTTCTTTGGGTATTCTTAAAATAGATTGTTAAGGGGAAAGGCGCAAAATGTCCCCTGCCAAAATGTTCAATGTGTTCTAAATGTATTCATTTTTTCGAATCCTGAGAAAACAAATAAATATTTTTTGAAAACTTTAAACGCAGAATGAAATATTACATTATTACTGAGGGCCGAAAGTCCCTGAAAACTTGTATAATGTTTATTTTAATAAGTTACAGGGGTGAAAATAAAAAAAATTAGTGTGATTTTTAATTGCAAATATTTCATTCAAAAGAAACTTTTTATTTGTTCTTCTAGCGTTTTTCTCAAAACTGCTTTTTTCAAAGGCGGTGTAACTCAAAATCTACTTGACCGATTCACCTGAACTTTTGCACAGATTTGCACCGATTTTTCAAACATTTCGTGAGGTACCGCTGTCAAGATACTTTTTGTCTTATGCCTATATTTTGTTTAACAATAATAATATCATTTTATCAAGAGGTAAAAAAAGTAGAAAAAGGTTACCAAAGCAAAACAAGCTACATAAAGACCATAGAAGGAGAGCTAGTAAGTGAGCCGGGAAAAGTTATGAAAGAATGGAAAATGTATTTCGAAACGTTACTAAACAGTGATGATGAAGATCAGGGAGAGGACGAAGACAGAACAGAGGGTGCAGATATAAGAATAGCCGAACCAACCAAAGACGAAGTGCAAAGAGTTGTAAGCAAATTGAAAAACAATAAAAGTCCAGGTCCAAATGAAATAAGTGCAGAAATGCTGAAAGCAGGGGGAAGAAAACTACTGGAAAAGGTGTATGAACTGATAGAACTTACATGGAAAGCAGAAAAGATGCCTGAAGAGTGGGCCAGAGCCTGGATAATCCCATTACATAAAAAAGGGGATGCAACGATGGTGCAGAATTACAGGGGTATTGCTTTGCTGGACGTGTGCTATAAGATATTTGCTAGGATTGTAAGAGAAAGATTAGAGGTATACGCAGAGAAACTAATAGGAGAATACCAAGCAGGCTTTAGAAACAATAGATCGACGACAGAGCAAATATTTAACATAAAAGAAATCCAAACAAGCTGCTACGAACATAAAATGGTTTTATATGCACTATTCATAGATTTTAAGCAGGCCTATGACAAAATTAATAGAAAAAAAATGTATGAAGCCCTACAGCAAATGGAAATACCAGAAAAACTAATCAAGTTAATAAGAATTACCTTAAATATGACATCTAACGAAATAGTGTGGAACAGTCACAAATCGGAAGAGTTTATAGTCAAAAAAGGACTTAGACAAGGTGACCCTCTATCAACTGTGTTATTTAACCTAGTTTTGGAAACAATTGTAAGGAACAGCAGAATAGAAACACAAGAAACGATCTACCGTAACGAACATCAATGCATGGCCTACGCCGACGACCTTACACTGCTAGCAAAAACTAATACCGAATTAAAGAAAATCATGAGAAGATTGGTCAGAGAGGCAAAAAAATTCGGCCTAGAAATAAATGAAGAAAAGACGAAGTATATGGTGCTAGGCAACACAGAAAGAGAACCTGTAGATATGCTAAAGTTAACAGCGTTCGATGGAAAAGAATATAAATTTAAACGAGTAAATCACTTTACATATCTAGGTGCCATTATAGATGAAAAAGGACACGAGCAAAAAGAACTAAAGCACAGGATAGCTAAAGGTAACCGAAAGGTCGGCAGTTTAAAAAAATTATTAAAGTCAAATTATGTATCAAGAAAGACGAAAATTAGAATATACCAAACTGTAATAAGAGCAACAGTCACCTACGGATGTGAAACATGGGTACTAAACAAAACAGAAGAAGAAATGATAGAGAGATGGGAACGCAAGGTACTGAGGACTATTTTCGGGGGAAAAAATACGGCAGATGGTTGGCAAAGAAGAACTAATCAAGAATTAAGGATGCTTTACAAGGAACCAACTGTAACAAGATACACAAAGGCACAAAGAATCAGGTGGGCAGGTCATGTCGAGAGGATGGATAGGTCAAGAATGCCAAAGAAGATACTATTAAGAAAACCAGTTGGGACAAGGAGACGAGGTAGACCAAGAAAAAGATGGTACGAAAAGTTTCAAGAAGATATAGGATCGATGGAAATTACAGACTGGAAAGAGAAAGCGAAAAACAGGATACAGTGGAGAAACATAGTGCAGCAATTTTTACATAGACATTAAATCAAATTATATAACAAATATAAGACATTAGTATATATTGTCATTTGTATTATGTAAAATTGTTATTGTTAAGTTGTAAAGCCCTAGGCCTCCAAGGCCTGTAGAGCATGTTAAATAAAATAAATAATAAATGTTGATTTTCACCTCCTTTTTACAAAAGAAAGTTATTTTGACTTCCGAGTGATACCAAAACTCAAAAATCGTTACGTAAACTAAAAAACTCGACAGCGTTACCACGAGAAACTCAAAAAACTAAGATAATAAATTATTTTTGAATTTTTTGTTTCACATAATCCAATGACGAGTTCTGATGTCCACCGTAAAATTTATTTTTTTTTGAGGTGTCTGTAAATATTTGCCACCGTTGGCTTATTTTTCAATATTTTGCCTTGAAAATTTGTTTGAATATTCTTTGAATTGTACTGAATATGTTTATTTATTTAAAAATAAAATAATTCTAACAGTTTCAAAAAAAAATTACACCCCACCTAATGGCATATCCAGGATAAATTGTAAAACAAAGTACTGCTTACCTGTAGAAATAAAATGAACTGTGGAAATCTTTGGACAGGTTTGACCATGAGTCCAAAAAATGATAATCGATCATGTGAACTGATTTGCTTCACCTACAAAGAAGAATTAACATTAAAATGGTATATTTACATTATATTTAGAAAATTAATAAACAACCAGATCTATTGTATCATAAAGTTTTTAAATTATATGCAACTAACTTTTTATCTTAAAGCAGAATAGACCACCGGTATGCGAATACTATTTGAAATATATACAAAAATGCAACAACAACAGAACTGTAAACTTTTACTGCATAACTGAGAAGAAAAAAATTGGAAAAGAGGTTCGGCAGGGAGACCCTTTGTCGCCAAAACAGGAATGGCGTCATGGAATACACATTTAAACGATTATAGTGCCACTCAAAGGGTATTGATATCGATGGACAGAAACTAAAACTAATAAGATTAACATGAGGAAACCAAACGTGTAAAATCAATGCCCCTATCCATTTAAAAAGAAAAGCTTTCAACCAGTGCGTTTTACCAATCCTCAGATATAAATCAGAAACCTTAACTCTCGCAAAAACATAAGTGAACAAATTGAGAATGACGTAAAATGGAGAGAACAATGCTTGGAATAAGCTTGATAAATAGACTAAGAAACGAGGAAGTTCGTAGACGAACTGGAACGGGAGACATTATCAAACTTATTACAAGGCAAAAATGGAGATGGGCGGGACATGTTACAAGAATGAAAGAAGGAAGACCTGCAACGTGATGAGGAAGACCTACAACGCGACGGACCGACGATCTCAAAAGAATTGTGACCAATTGGATAGCGGAGGCACCGGACAGAAATAGATGGTATATAATAGATAGATCTAGATGGTAATATATAGAGGAGGTACCTATATGTTCAACAATGCTGATTAATGATGATGATGGTGAACAACTATGATATAGGTGAATGAATATCCATATATGAACCATAAAATTTGGCATAGCTACCCTTTTTCTATAAAAAATAGTGCTGGAACATGATGCATTATAACGGTTTAGATCAGGGATTATGTGATAAGAGTTCGAGATATTGCCAACTGATCGATTTTATTGAATATACGTATTCCGGTAGGTGAGTTGACGGAATTAATAAAAAATAATAAACATAAGTGTAACGACGAACAGTAATATATTTATTTATTTTGGGTGAACAAGCGGTGTGTTTGCTTATTTTGGGTGAACAAGCGGTGTGTTTACTTATATCTCGAACGAGGGTTGATTGTCAGCGAGCCGAGGGTTTGTCTGCATCATTTGCATGCTGTGAAGTGACTGCCTTGCCGGACCACCAACTTTATGTCAACTGGCTTTGCGGTTTTGCTATAATTACTGCCTCTGCCTTTTAAGAGATGAGAAGCTTTTTGTATTTTAAGAAATTGACATAAAGAGTGTGGCGATCTGGGGCATCGTAACCTATTAGTGTTTCCTTGAAAGAAACATTAATCTTACACAATCTGATTAAGGGATAACCTTTCGTTTCTCGAAATCAACGGCATATGATTTGTATATCACATGTGGATTTTAAATGACCAATGCCGTTTCGTTTTGAGAAAAGTTATCAAAAATTAAGAAAATAAAATTAGCAAAAATAGTAATTAAAGCGTACCGCTATATACGTAATGAAAAAAAATGTGTAATGATATCCAAGGCTCCCTGTTTCGTCAGGATCTAAGAATGTTTGGGATAAACTCTACACTAAAAAGGACTTTACGCGGAACAGACTGGGTAAAAAAGTTATTTCCCCTGACCCGGCGTGTCTTAATCACAGGCGTAACCAGGATGATCCTAAGGGGGGGGGGTTACAACTACCTGAAAGGGGGGTTACCACTACTGGAAGGTCTCTGAGGGTTATGGTGTTAAGCGTATAGAGCTCAAAGTACATCCCAATGGGGGGTTTTGTTACGCCTATGGTCTTAATTGCTGTTAGGGAAGTCCTATGGATATATAGGACTGGTGTGGATAAGGTATGCCATATGTCATGAAGAGGACCTGCAGCTTTGTCATTAAAAAATATACTGAATCGTGTAATTCTAAATAGGTTATCATTAGCTGATTTAAGTTTTGTGATATTACGGTTTTATTTGTATTTTGTTAAGCTACATAAATATTGCTTGAACTAACTTTACCTTAAGAAAATCTGCCAATGCCGATTTTCTTTTAGCTTCCATTTTCGCAAGGTCCATGGCAACGGAAAAGTTGTTGATGAAACCGCTATAAATGTCCAGCACTATAGCTTTGGAAAACGAAGCTACGAACACATCACCGATCTTCTCGTCTCTGTCCCAATTTCTGACATATTCTGCTATAGCTATTCGAAAAAGTGTATGGCACTGTAAGATCTCTGGTAGTCTATGGAATAAAGTCTGGATTTTTGAACTGCTTAACACTGGAGGGTTGCTTTCTTCTAAGGGCTTTTTGTAATCCTAAGAAAAAAGAGATTTTATAGTAATTATACAAACAGAATAAAATTTTGATTCAATTGCAGTACACTTAAATGGTGTAAATGTTGGACAATTATACATTTAGTGTAGTAGTTTAAAAGGTAATAACACTGATAAAGATAATACACTGCCTGTCCAAATCCACTTTGTCTCTAATCTTGAGGTGCGCAGAGGTTTATGATGGGTCAGGGTATGGAAACGCTTTTTTTTCAGCAATAAGACAATATTTTCTTGTCTTTATTGCGATGCTCGTAATTCTTGATTTTGGCTTATTATTATCATCTTCTTCATCTTTTAGTGCCTATTCGTTTCGAATATTGGCGATCATTCTGGCTATAATTATTTTATTAACTGATGCTTTAAATAGATTAGTTGTTGTTGTGGAGAACCATTTTTCAGGTTCTTTAACCATGATATTCTTCTTCTCCCAATTCCTCGCTTTCCGAATACTTTACCTTGAATGATTACCTTCAGTAATCTGTATTTAGTGTCGTTTCTCATTATGTGTCCGAGATATTCTAACTTTCTCCTTTTAATGGTATACATCACCTCTCTTTCTTTGCCCACTCTTCGTAATATGGTCTTGTTGGTTATCCATGATATCCTTAGGATTAGCCTGTATAGCCACATCTCGAGGACTTCAAGTTTTCTAAGCTTATTATTATACTAAAGTAAAATTGGACCATCTGTAATAGGTACGTTTAAGTAAGTAGGTACATTTTAATTTTACTTTTCACTCTTCTAACTAATCAATTATGGGCATGTGATGCCCTCTTTTCTCCAGTGTCCTTTCTCCTTGGTTATTCGCATCCATCCGGGTTCTACATATTCGTTTATGCCGTCTGATCATGTAGGTTGTGGCTTTTCTTCTTTTTAATAATTGTAATGCAATGGTCTTCGTTACATGTCTTTCACCAGATATTGATCTAAAAGAAGAAAAACGTTGTTGGCCTTTGATTTTCCGAATCTGTTTTCATGTAAACTTTTCACTAGAACTAGATATTTTGGAATCCTCATATTATCCAAGACCAACTGAAGCCTTCTCCACTTCACGCAATCTAACGCCTTAGCATAATAGGTTGCAACAATAAATTCCTACGCTTTTTTCACAAATTTCTACAAATTTGCCCCCTCGTTTCTTTTTCAGGCTTAAACAGGTATCCATATGAGCAAGAAACGAAGAAAAGGTGATCGCATATAGTATGAGCCACTATACTGACCCCTTCAAATGCTTTCCTTAAATCACTATTCATCACACGCAGTTTCTTATTGTTGGTTTATACATATTTACGCCACAATCGTGATTAATATATGAACGTTATGGAATATTTCTGGGCGAAGAAATCATATAGATTGAGAATTTAGGTAATTTAATCAATTTAAAATGTAAACAAAAGCGGTATTTTTTATTTATTCTCGGATTTAAAAATGATTAAAAAAATACTTACGTTTACTAGCCTTTGTAGAGTAGCTATGTATGAATTTTCACTATGTACAATGGCTGATACTATCATCCTCCTTTTTAACTGTAAGGGGGTTAAATTAGGAGGAGGCGGGGGCAAACTGGGTGGTAGCTGCCGCCGCTGGGAAGAATTGCAGCTGGAAAAATGTAAACCAGCTTCTTCTTCTACCTGGAAATAAAACAAAGTTTGTTTTGTATGTAACTAAAGAATAACTAACAAATATGGTTTGTTATAATTAAAAACTGAAGTATGTGCATATACATAAATCTTCTATCAGTATTGCGAACTATATTCCTTATACACAGTTTTTAAAACGAGAATAAGGAATAAAGTATTGGAATATTATTGGGTATTATTAGGTGTATAATAAAGTATAGGGATTGACTAATATCTTTTCTCTTGTTTAAAATTATATGTATGATCATCTACTTTTTTAGATTATCAGCGTTATTTTGACTTTTTCTACCACCTTTAAGAAAGATGCTGCTTCCATATCTTTGCCATAAGATCTTTAGACACAAATTGTGCGACAATCAATCTTACCGTGTTTGATAACCTGCAGCAATTTGTATTTTGTAGTACAGAATGTAAATAGGTCTAAAGGCTTCCAGTTTCTTACACGGCTTCTAACAGTATCCATGCTTCAGTTGCAAACATTTGTATATTGGAGTATTTGGGAAAAGAGTCCTTAATGATAAATAGATATCGTAACAGCATAGTACAGTTTTCATTTTTAAAATGCAACTCGGATCGTATCTCTTGAATGTCGACCAATTGTCATTAAGTTCTAGTCCAAATATTTTTACTTTTAAATGCATTCTATGAGTTTTGCGCCAAACTAGAGTATCTAACAAGTTTATCTGCGTGCTTTCGAATAGTCACTTTGTCTTCTTGATATTGAACTTAAGAACCATCGATTTCTCCTTCTGTCTCCGTCTGTCACACAGTTTAACAGTTCTTGCAAGTCTTGTACTATCATCTGCGCATAAGTATACTACTACTTATCCATACACTGCACTAGTTATACCTAATATACTACATATTAAGATTAGTACCCTCCTCATCATCCTACAAAGACAAGGGCTTCTATAGAGGTTATCACAGGTCTTTCCTGCTGGAATATATTTCGGCAGTAGCCTTTATAACCATCCTGATACTTATATCCTGTCAATTTATGTTTTGAATAATCACACAAATACAAATACCGCTGAAACTATACTTTAGGAACTCATCTTTTTCCAAACAATAGAACAATTTCCAAACATTTATGGGGACTTAACCTTTAACTACACGCGCTGGCGTATTTTGTACGCCAGATATAAGAATTCTACTGAAAATATGTTTAAAAATTTAATTTTTGACCTTGTTTATCTATCTAACCTATCACTGGAATATGCTTTACACTTGGTTGTAGTTTCGTTATAATCTGCGTTCTGAGAAGATCGTAATTACCAGTGTATTATTTGTTGTTTCTGGTGGTGTACAAAATACGCGACGATTGAAGTAATTTAAGTACATCTATCAATTGTTTTTTTAGTCATTATGGCACAAAATATAATTTTCTTTAAAAATAATACCTTTTCTCATGTAAAAAATCACTATTCAAAAAATTTTTAATTAGTAATTTTATTTTTCAATGCCACTCAACAGTTAGGTTTATGACCAACAGTTGGTCTGTGTCCATTGAACTGGCAAGAACCACACGTTATCATCGAGCATTGAATCATGTTGCCCTTTGAGCACTCTTAAATTCATCTTTTAACATCGACTTAAGAGTCGCCACTAACACCAGTTTTTCGAAATTTAAATCATATTTCAAAAATTGAAGAAAATCTTCTGTGTAAAAGGTATATTTATTTAAAACCCCAATAAAGGGCCACATTAAAAGACAGAACGTTTTCGCTCTAAAGAGAGCATCACCAGTGTTCTAAGCCTAAAATATGTACAACCAAAATTAGTGAAGACAAGATTAAAAAAATTTAAAGGTTGACCAAGATAAAAAATTAGGTTATACTTACAAGCTCTTCATGCTAAGCCACCAAAAATACATGGGTTAAAACCCTTAAAACGCCGACCAAAAGTGTTACATTGGCGTGTTATATATTAAACCCTGGCGATGGGTGAAATTTAAACAAGATATACCTCACAGCATTATATGACTATACCACGTGTATGTGGGTGGTTGAGTTGATTTCTCTGTCTTCACAAAGAGAAAGGTGAAAGCCAACTAATTACAGGTGACAGGTAAGAAAGCGTTTCTGACTGATGACAGTACGAGACAGACGGTCCAACACGAAGTTTTGTGAACTGATATGTAGTTAGGTACACTAGCCAATAGTTTTAAAATTTATTTGTAGTAAAATACGATAATAACAACAAACATCATGTGCTGGGATTACAAGTATTCACTATTAAACTACCAAGAATGATATACAGAGTGAAAATAACGTTATTTAAAAACCAATTGTCAGTGGGGTTTAATAAGTGTATTACTAAAGATAGGCAACCAACCATACATGAGGTGTATTTTAAATAAAATGAAGATCTTATCCTGTTTTAATAGTTGAAAAAGAATAATTTGCCCGTATGATCTAATGCATTTAGGGCAGAGAAAATAGGTATATTTTTCCTATACTATTAAACATGGTGAAGGCAATGTCTAGGTTGAAGTTGCTATTCTTATAAGTATGCAGTTATTTGACATCCAGCACGAAGATGATCAATGTAAGTACCTAACTGAATGAAATGAGAAAGGCAACAAAGGTATGGCTTTCACCAATCTCAATCACTCTGCTGTCTGATATTTACAATTCCACAACTTGATTGCATCAATTACTTTTCACAATCTAATTTTAACTTTTAAAAAAAATTTTTCGTTTTATTTTTGAAACAACAACTTTTACTCAACACCTTCTTTCTTTATTTTCTCCATAAAGGTAATAACTTAGAAAAATCTTACTTAATTTTTTCATTGTCCTAGATATACACTTATATGGACAGAATAATATTTTTAAACCTTTTTATAACAACTATCATTCCTAATCAGTGTTGAGTAACCCTCACATACCCCATAAACTTTAACATAGTACGAATTTCAGTTACATTAATTCATCCTCCATATCAATATTAAAATATTAGACATATTGTCTCATAATTTTACCATTTTACCATCAGCCATACCTTTGTTGCCTTTCTCATTTCATTCAGTTAGGTACCTACATTGATCATCTTCGTGCTGGATGTCAAATAACTGCATACTTATAAGAACAGCAACTTCAACCTAGACATTGCCTTCACCATGTTTAATAGTATAGGAAACATATACCTATTTTCTCTGCCCTAAATGCATTAGATCATATGGACAAATTATTCTTTTTCAACTATTAAAACAAGATAAGATCTTCATTTTATTTAAAATACACCTCATGTATGGTTGGTTGCCTATCTTTAGTAATACACTTATTAAACCCCACTGACAATTGGTTTTTAAATAACGTTATTTTCACTCTGTATATCATTCTTGGTAGTGTTTGGTAGGCGTTTTAACCCATGTATTTTTGGTGGCTTAGCATGTAGAGCTTGTAAGTATAACCTAATTTTTTATATTGGTCAACTTTTAAATTTTTTTACTCTTCTTCACTAATTTTGGTTCTCTTTAGAGCGAAAACGTTCTGTCTTTTAATGTAGCCCTTTATTGGGGTTTTAAATAAATATACCTTTTACACAGAAGATTTTCTTCAATTTTTGTAATTAATGGTATACAGCCAGTTACAGGAAAATTTTTCCTTATGGATTTTAAATCATATTTCTCGATGTCACCTATTCTATAAGGTTGCTAGTTTCATCTACTAAGCAGAACGCACTGAAGATGATCTGATCTAGATCGAAAACGTTTTGCGAATCCTTTTGGATGACTTTTTAATAGTTTTTCAATAAACTTTTTATACCATTGTACAAACGAAGTTTTTACTTGTTCTGTATGATTTTTAATTATGGTATACAGCCAGCTACTGGGATTTTCCCATTCATTTTCTTTTGGTAATCTATAAAATACACGAACACAAATATGTACATCATATCATTCCTGTACCAAATGGTGTATTAGCCATGATATCTTCGCATTTGCTGAAAATGCGGGCATGACTTATTTTAAAAATATTTTTACTTCTTAGGTAGTGTCACAAAGGGTAGACATTAACCAATATTTGGGGGATTTTGCCTCATCAGTAGACCAAAATAAACAGTGCCACTACAACAAGTAGTCGTTTTAACACTTCGGAATTTATTTGGTTTGTTCCTGATGCTCTAATAAGTTTTTTAAACGCATATTGCGTTCCATTATTGTACTAAATAAAATATTTTGATCATTAAAGTTAGGGTTCATGTATTGATTTATTGTTAAAATTTATATCCGGTTAATGTAGCTTCTCATTTCGTTTCAGAAAATTAATTGTACTGTAAAATTCCTTTATTTCCTGCACAACCCATCACAAATTAAGTTTAAATATCAAAAATTTGCTTTATTGTCTCGATTTATTCAATTAGTTTTCAAATAATCTCTTTTTGAACAACAAAATTGAATAACAATTCTAATTGGTTCATTTCGCTGTCATCCCTCAATAATAATTAAGTAAGTTTGTTTTATTTGGAACATTGAAACTTCGGTGATTAGTATATACTTTTATTGATTTGTATTGTTTGCTCTGAGAGCGTCCTTCTTTGTTCTCCAATGACGGATGTTGATTTTGCTAAATTGCGATGTTGTGGTAAAACTTTATGAAGTTTATAGCGGGAAAATTGGTTACAGGCGTTAAGTCATTTAGCATGGTTGCAAAGCTAAACTTAGAAACTCTTTAATCTATAACTTTAATCTTTAACTTTTTTAATCGTTAACTTTAAAACCATAAGATTTCTACCGTGTGATTAATTTTATTAACTTTTTTTATTACAGTCATCATTACTGCTCTTTATGATTATATCATTGCTGATCTTTTTTGCATCATTTCCTTTTGCTGATCCTGTCCCTTATTGAGAACGGGTGTATCAAATGATTTATTATGCACTTGATCTAACTGTAATTATTATTCGTTAGTCATTGCTGATCCTTTTCATTTGGGGTCAGGTTTAGAGTTTACTTAGACTTTACTTTTAACTGTTAATTTTAACTTTTTTACTTTAGTCACAAGTTTAACTTCAACATTTGTGAACATCAGTTAAAAGTAAAAAACGTTTTTCTCATTTTCCGTTTATTCGATTTTTTGAACTGACATTTCTTCTTCTTCTTAACGTGCTCTATCAAGTCCCCTTGACGTTGGCGATTAACACGGCGAAACTGTCTCTGTCTCGAGCTATTCCAAATAGGTGTTCTGCTTTCTTTATTCCTGTCCATTCCCGGATATTCTTCAACCAAGAGGCCTGCTTTCTACCAATTCCTCTGCGTCCTTCGATTTTACCCATCATAATAAAAGGCCATCTTTCTATATTTGATGTTATCAAGCAGTTCGCGGGCAGCATTTGCTCTCTTAAGGACTGCCACATTTGTCAATAGAGCCGTCCATGGTATTTTCAGAATACGTCTGTGCAGCCACATTTCAAAGGCCTCCAAACGATTAATGGTGGATATTTTTAATGTCCATGCTTCGACACCATACAAGAGAACTGACCAAATGTAACATTTAATCATGCGCTTCCGAAGTTGAAGTTGTAAGTTATCATTACAGAAGAATGACCTCATTTTTAAAAATGTCGTGCGGGCTATATCGATTCTACATTTTATCTCTTTATATGGATCTAGTTGTTCAGTAATATGGTAACCAAGATATTTAAAACTGGGTACTCTTTGAATTATGTGACCATCAATCAACATATAACCGTGAATCTTGATGGGCCAAACGGCTAAATACCATGTATTTTGTTTTTGAACAGTTTATATTTAGGCCAAACTATCTTCCCACTGTGTCAATGGCATTTAAAAGGTGCTGTAATCCATTAATATCATCACTTAAAATACCTGTATCGTCTGCATATCTGATTGTATTTATCAGAATTCCATTAACTTTCACACCCCATTCCAAATTATGCAGCGCTTCCTTAAATATTCTATCGGAATATAAATTGAATAACAGTGGGGACAGTATACAACCCTGTCTGACACCTCTTTGTATTTTGCATATTTCTGTTGATTTTCCATTTATGCAAGCTGTCGCTGTTTGACGCCAGTATAATTTTTCTATGATTCGTACATCTTGACTATCAACTCCTTTATCCTTTAATATTTTAATTAATTTGTGATGTTGTACTCGATCAAAGGCCTTCTCATAGTCAATAAATACAGCAAAGACGTCTTTTTCAAATTGTGTTTCATCCTGGTCTTCTTCACATTTATCTCTGATTCTACTGTGGATGATACGTAGAAAGATTTTCAAAGTGTGGCTCATAAGGCTTATCATTCTATAATCGCTACAGTTTTTCGGACGTTGTTTTTTTGGTAGGGTTATGAATTCGGACTTTACCCAATCTTCAGGGATATCACCAGTCGAATAAACATCATTGAAAAGTTTGACTAGTATTCCAATGTTTTCCTCATTTATGAGCTTTAACGTTTCTGTAGGTATGTTGTTAGGACCAACGGCTTCCTTGTTTTTTGCCAATTTTATAGCAGGTAGTATTTCTGATTTTAGTATTTCTGATCCTTCACCTTCATCTAAAGTCTCCAGTTCTTGGGGTCTATCATCATTATACAGTTCATTTATATAATATACCAGGTAGTTCGAATTTAGTGTTCGTCTATTATCATTTTTCCCGACGAATCGGTTATAGTATGTGGATGTGGAGTTTTCTTATGATAAAGACCAGCTACTTCTCTAACTTTTTTAAACATATTAAACTGTCATTTAATAAGCTAGGATTAATAATCTAGGGTACAGATCTTTGAAACAAGTTGAGACATCACACTAACTATGCGTTTTAGAACTCTATCTCAGAGACATGTTAAAAAGCATGGGGTTCAGTACACAAGCTTGCCTGACTTCACGTTTAATGGGTACAGCTTTTTTTGGCTATTTTCGAGCTGTATTGTTGCTATTTGAGCTTTGTTGATCGTTGAGGTACTAAATCATTTCTAGACCTTTAGAGTTCAATATGTTACTATGTTTGACACAGTTAGATGGTTTAAAATAATACGTGTGTAAGATGGATACAATTCTTTTCATTGGGTTCTGCAATTTTTGCAATAAAACTGAAAATTTTAATATTTGAGTCATCAGACTGTTCAATCTAAATTCATCACATCTTTTTGTTTGGCTTCTTAGGAATAAATGTGTTTTGAATTTTAAAAAATAGTCTGGTAAACCCGTAATTTGGTGAACTAGTATTTAATGCTTTGTTTCTTCATTATCATTAATTTTTTTTTGCTTAGATAAACTTTTGCTTTCTGCGTTTTTTAGTATTTTCATATTCAGTAGAACAAAATTTGAATGATATTAATCCAAAAAAAAGAGGATCTCTCAGGAAATCAAAAACTCTCGATCTATAATCTATAAGCCTCCTCTCACATTTCTATAAAAGTTTTAGAAAGATCTGTAGACTAGAAAATATACTGAACCTCTATTAACCAATAAAACAGCCGGTTTTCGGTCAGGTTTTGGTAGCAATAATCATCTTATAGCGCTAAAATCCCAACTAGAGAAAACCAACAGACATTAACATTACTACCTGATGAAGGTATACTGGTTTTAAAGTTCAAAAAGACTGAATAATGATCTTGCTACTCTACTACACGCCCTAGTTACTCGTGGAATAAGAATGAACCAGGAACATCAGACATCCGGAAACTATGAAACTGGATTACTTTATAGGTCATACTTCTGAAGATGAAAATAATTATTGAAAAGTTGTTAGGAATACTGCAAGGAAGTTAAGAGGAAAGGGGTTAAGTAGTGGTTAAATCAACGCCTCGACCCAAAATACGCTCGACAAGAGGCGCTAAATATTATCCAAAAATCAAAAATTTAGGCGTAGAATATCTTTTAAGTCTCAATGTGGAAAGGTGTACGAGGCCAAATAAGAATTTAGGCCTTTATCTACCAATTTAGTTCATGCAATGAGACGGGACAAATATATTTTATGTAGATTCTTCTTCTTCAGGTGCCATCTCCGCTACGGAGGTTGGCAATCATCATAGCTATTTTAATTTTTGAGGCAGTAGCTCTAAATAGTTGTTTTGAGCTGCATCCAAACCATTCTCTCAGGTTCTTCAGCCATGAAATTATGTAGATTCAGCCGACACAAAACTTAAAGAAAATCCAGAGAATGTTAAATATTCTGGTTCAGAAATCTGAGGAAATTGTGTATAAGGGGGACCATAAAGCTTTTTAGAAATATAAATAACAAAGGATAAGCGCTTAAGGATCTCTACAAAAAAAATCTTACCTCGGGTAATTGTGGCATTTTATTGGAATTTGGTGGGGTTCTTTGGGCGTCTGCATTTTCTATATCATATTGATGGTTACTCCCTCTTCTGATGGAAAACCATCGGGACAATCTGCCATGATTTTGGGGGGAAGTGTCGACTGGCAAAGCACTGTCCAATGACAGACGGTTGTTCGAACCTATGCCTCCACTTCCCCGCCATTTATCACACAGCGTACGTGCTTTGTTCAACGTGTTTCTAAGCTGACCATTACTCCTGAAAAGAAAAAAGAATAGAACTAATATATGTAAATATTACAGTAGGTAATTACTATTTTTAATTCTAAAAATTACAGAAATTTTGCTGCAGTCTCTAATTACAGATACCGATAATACATTTCTAATTTTGTGTAGAAATAGGATATTTCAAAATATTTTTGGCGGATATTTTAATCAATTTTCAGTATAATGTTATTACAGGATCCCATCTGCATGAAAATAAATCTGTACTGTTGCGGTAAAATCAAGTTGTTACGTAAATGTTATTAAGTTAGGTATATTTTGTAAAAGTTTAGCAATTAAAATAACTACATCTTCATATTGTGTTCTTACATGTTCTTACAATCAGTTCTAAAATATTTAATAATTCTATATCTTAAAGTATATTTATATTAACAACCTCAAGTACTGGTGAGACAAGTATACAGAGAGAACCATTCAGAAAAAGAAATAAATAATATAAAACAAGAAATACATAAGAAGAAACAAAAAATGGCATCCATAATGCAGACTCTATATTAGTCTATATCACATTTCCCAACCGGTGGGTCGCGACCCACTAGTGGGTCGCGGGCAGATTTCAGGTGGGTCGCGGCGTGGCTCTTACAGCAGCTGAATAACGTACACATCTACTATCATCGTGGGTGAGGGATGGGTCGCGAATATGAAAAAACATCAGAAGGTGGGTCGCCAGACATAAAAGGTTGGGAACCTATATTAATATATTTCTTCAAATATCCTGTAAAGCTAGTCTATAGTCCTCACATATATTTCTTTTATTTTAGCTTCCTTCCTCTTTTTCTTACAGTGCCTATCCGTTACGTATGTTAGCGATCAGCATGGCTATCCTAACTTTGCTTGCTGCTATTCGGAATAGTCCGCTTGTCGATGTATTCAACCACTTTCTCAGGTTTAAAGCCAAGATATTCTTTTCTACCTGGTCCTCTCTGCCCAAATACCTTTCTCTGAAGAATTAGTTGCATCAAGCCATAATATAACTGCTAAAATGCGTCCGTAACACCACATTTCAAGTCTCTTTCTTAGTCTTCAATGTTAACACAACATCTATTTATTAATTTTCTTAAAGTGAAATATAAATAAAAAGATAAAGGCAGTTTTTGTTTTTTTTTTATTTAGAGTTGGACCCCCATCTCCATACAGCTATTTCAGCATAATGCATCCTCAGTGAAGCTATGCAGTCACAACTCTGAAACAAATATCAACAACTCTGCCTATTTAAGGGAAACCATCGCGATCGCGATGCAATGATTCCACAGCGACATCTCTCGTAATACGAGCAAGACGAAAAACCGTAGATATATAAATGTTTTGTTATACTAAGTAGTTATAGTACTTTGATGGAACCACTATCTCTCATATATGCTAAAGAATAAACAAATCTTATAGTAATAACCTTAGTAGTAAATTGTGTATTTAAATTTTTCCATGTATAATAATCATGGATGTTTTTTACCCCAATTAAAGTTTTAATAATAAAAAACGTTCGAAGCTTCATTTTCGAAGAAATCTTACTGGGACCAGATTCTGGTAACTCCTGTATTCGTGCTTTCTTGCAAAGCAGGCGAACGATGAATTAAAGAAGACTAAGAGAACTCTAAAATTGCATTTCACTGCCTGTCTATTCATCTATACTTTGTTTCACGTTAAGAACGGAACATTGTGCTTATGGAGATCGGTGTTGCCAAACCTCTCGGTCATGGGTGGCTACTCGACTGCCGACATACGATTCATTCTAATGAGTACGGCATGGCATCGGCGCGCTTCTATCGTCCGTAAGAAATACATAGGGCTATCTGCGCAATGTTCTATTCTTAACGTGAAACGCTGTATAGGTAAAAATTCCAGCGAATCTTGTTTCCCTGTACTCAGATAGAGGTAAAACTAATAGAAATGAAAATGAGAGACATCTTATATTTCAATTCGTTCAGAGTAATCATCCTCTTACGTATAGTCGCCAACAAGATATTCCAGAAAACCTTAATCTTAAGCTTCTTACAAAGTCATTTGTATATGAATGGTGTGATTAAGTTTCCGGTACAGGTAGAAAGTAATATATTGTAAGGTAAAGTTTTCAATCCTAATAGCAACATTTATAATATTGAAAAATATTACTAAAAGACTTTTAAATTGAAAACTTATTGGTCCATTTTCCTGGTGACACCTGCAAGGCTTCTAGAATATGCAAGCCATATGGATGCTGCGGTGAAGACAAAGGGGTAGGAATTCTACACTACGCAATTCACAACCTCCGTCTGCAGCTTGGTAAAGTTTCAACGGAAAATGGACCTAGTTACTATATAGGAGTAATACTAATATAAAATAAAAATAAAAATGTATACCATTTTTATTCAGTGGCAATGCGAAGTCAAAACAATCTTATTTTTCACTTAGAATACGGAGCGCAGTCCAGCACTCTGAATCGACGATTTTCGACTCTTATTGGAGTCTCATCGGAGAGACGTAGGCCTGCTGCTCCATACTCGAAGTGATTAACCGTGAAAGCTTACCCCCACATTGCAACTGACGTGTATGGATTAGGTGACTAGCGTCATCTGGCAATTGAAAGGTAAAGTTTTCAATCCTAATAGCAACATTTATAATATTGAAAAATATTAAAAATATTACTAAAAGATTTTTAAATTGAAAACTTATTGGTCCATTTCCCTGGTGACACCGCCAAGGCTTCTACAATATGCAAGCCAGATAGATGCTGCAGTGAAGACAAAGGGGAAGGAATTCTACACTATGCAATTCACAACCCCCGTCTGCAGCTTGGTAAAGTTCCAACGGAAAATGGACCTAGTTACTCTATAGGAGTAATAATAATATAAAATAAAAATAAAAATGTATACCATTTTGGCAGTTGATGGGAAAATACAGGAATAAAGAAAGCAAAGCTGAAGAAAGAAAGCAAAGCTGAAAGAAATATGGATGTTAAGAAAGCATATGATCGAGTTCCTGGAGCGGTCCTTTGGTGGGTGCTCAATAAGAAATGAGTTTTTGGTGAGTATAAGAAGATTGTGAGATACATGTATGAGGGAGTAACATCTAGTGTTAGGACAGATTTAGGAGATCCTGATAAATTTGATGTGAAAGTAGGAGCATCAGTTCTCAGTGCTTAGTCCTTATTATTCTCATTAGTTTTAAATCAGATAACAAGGTAACACTGACTTGTGCTAAATACTGAAGGGGATTTAGAACAAAAACTGGAACAGTGAAGATAAGAAGGTTTAAAATTTAGGACAAAAGAGATTAGCTGCATACGAAATACAACAATTTGTATAACAAAACGTACAGCTTTGTTTTATTCCCTGCGTAAATTAATCTAGTTTCCAAAAGACTGGTAAACATGCTCTTTCGCCGACATGTTATTAAAAAGTAAAAATTAGTTAAATTAATTAAGTCGTAAAATAGAACAAACTCTATAACAAACTCTAGACTCTAGAGCCTTCTAAATAATGCAAGTGCTTATTAATGTACCTCCAAATTGTGTTTCTGAAAATAAATTTAAAAAGTAATAATTAACGACATCTGGTTCTATGCGTTCATTAACTCATTGAAAATTTCTTGGTGGGCACTAAGAACTACATAAATTTAGTCTAAAAGTCTGGATCAGGTCCAACTACTCTAAGAGCATAATAGTTGGTCATTAACGTACCAAATAAATACGATGTAGATGTTAATTTAAAAGCTTTTTGCTACTCGTAATTAAAAGTTAAATATTTAAGCATAATGCGGAATAGAGCAAGAATTTGTAACGTAGAAAATATTTGAGCCAACCTCTCGGTAAATATACTTTTGCACTGCATTCCATATTTAAAGCTTGCGATTCAGATTTCCACAATATTAAGCGAAAATATATTTTATTTTTGTTACAACTTAGGATAGAAAACTAAATACAATAAATGGTTGCGAGTTGGAGGTCTCAACAATATGATGTTGTAAACCTCAAAGGTAAATATGTATAAAAACACGAATTTAATTTATACACATAGCGAAAACAAATTTGATGCAACTCACTGGGAAAATTGCTCCAGGGTAAGGAAAAACAAATATTTAGAGCTGCAAAAAACTGAACTTCCCAGTACTCGCAGGTGTTCTTATTGAATACTGCTGACTCTCTATTACCTCTGGAAAATATACAAAATAGAGTTAGCAACAAGCAGATTCTACAAAAATGCAGTAGAAACTACCTAACATGACGAAATGCAAAGTAGTAGTACTAAGACGCGATTAATACCTGGAACTAATTTTCTTAGACGCTGATCAGGTAAAAAGAAACAGATGTTAGGCTTTCTGAGATACAAATTGGAAAGAACAACCAAACGCACGAGATACAGCGCAGAATAGATTTGGGTTGGGCTGCGTTTGGTAAGCTACGGGAAATATCACCAAACATAAAAACAACAAAATTCATGGTTATATCAAAGAAAAATATTAGAAACATCAATCTACACGTAAATAATAAGACGATAGAACGAGCTCAGAATTACAACTATTTAGGGACAAACATTATTGAAACAAACGATTATACCAAACAAATCTGAATTAGATTAGAAAAGGCTAGAACTGCATTTCCTAATATGAAACAAATATTATGTAGTAGAGACCTCAGCCTAAATCTTAGAAAGCGAGTACTAAAATGTTATGTATTTTCTGTTCTTTTGTATGGTGTGGAGACATAGACTCAACAAATAATGTCTCAATAGATTGGAAGCATTTGAAATGTGGACATATCGAAGAATGTTGAGAATCTCCTGGACAGACAGAGTGGCCAATGAGGAAGTATTAAGAAGAATACAGAACAGCAAGGAGATACTGGATTCCATCAAAATAAGAAAACTTCAATACTTGGGTCATATAACACGTATTGACAGATATGAACTCCTAAAATTAATTATGCAGGGAAAGATTCAAGGAAGCCGCAGGCGCAGGCGCAGCAAAAGAAATGGATGTGGGCAGGTCATGTGGCAAGAACACCGAACGACAGGTGGACTAGAAGATTATTGGAATACCGACCGCGGGCAGACAAACGATATTATATAATACGAAGTCAGTGATCGCTTAAAACCTTTCTTATAATGGATTTCAAAGGCTGTCGCCGCCTCTCCATACCCAGCTTCCAATTTTTTCTATCGTAACACATATCTTCATTGAAACTCCAAGATGCATCACGTTACCTATTCTATCTGGTAACAAAAGACACTGTCCATGACCAACCTACCTACCAAGATGTATGGGATGCATTATTTCAATTGAGAGAGCACGTGTTGGAGTCCGAAGTGCAAAAGTTAGCCATGCCAAAGTTAGAATGCCGCCAATTAGACTGGAGAGTTACCCGAAATATGATAGAAGAAATTTTTAAAGATACCGAGGTCCAGGTGTTAGTCTGTTGCAATACGCATAGTTACTGGTGCGGAGCGAAGACCGTCCCCTGCCACTTTTATACAACTGTAAGTTGTATAGTTCGAGTCCCGACACCATCTTTTAAGGAGGGGGCAATGTGACATTATTTATAGCCCGCTCACAACCTGGCCTAATTCATTACGGAAGCTTCTGTCGTCAAACTTTCTGACCCTCTCTGCAGGCGCGACAAATAGAAACTTGTTTTTGTTACAATCGGCGCTTCTAGAAGGCCATCGATAAACCTTTTTTTATTGTTCTTTAAATAATATTTACCTTTCGATTTTTCTGGAAATCAGTAGACTAATTGTACATAACTATATAAATAGACATTTTTGGAATTAGAAGTTAGTTGTGAATTTGAAACCATCGGTGTACTTTGATATGTAACGGGCGCGTTTTTATATTTTTTGTAATTAGATAAATTAGTAGATTTGGTGTAATAAATAAATTAGATATCGTAGTTTGTAAAATAAAGGATATAAATTCAGTGTTTTTTATTTGTTTAGAAGTAAGTTATTAAAAATAAATAAAGTCAACTAAAACTAAACATTAGTGCCTAAACGATCATAGAAAGTCAGTTTTGTAACACTATTATCTGCTGTTCTGTTCCAATATCAACAATTCATTCTTTACAATAATAAAAAATACATAACTTTAATAATAATTTTCACATGACTGCATTGCACTAACACTTGCTCCACTACGCCCATGCTCCCGCAGACATCTTGTAAACGAGTTTGAACGGATTGAGTTGTAATTAGTGGTAAATTAATTTTAATTGGACATAGCCGATGTATATGTAAATGGAAGTGATAAATATTTGGCAGCAGAATTGAGTTGTGACCTGTCGAGAGAAAAACTTATTGAATTATCGGCTATAGCAACTCGACTAGAAGCTTATTGAAGCATAATTAGAATGGTGTAATAGTCAATTACATCTGTTTAAATATTGTGAGAGCTCATGATTGAATATTCTGGAATCTAAAGGTCAAAAGATTTTAATAAAGCAGTATAAAAATACCTCTGCTCTATCTGTGTATGTACTTTTAGAGAATACTCTACTACACTGTATTATCACGTTCGTATTCATATTTTTCAGTGGGAGCATTAGGTTATCAGTGACTAAAAATTTTTAAACAAAGTAAGTTATCAATCGAAGTAAGGTATTCAATCGAAGCACAGAAAACGACAATAAATATCGTTCCCATACCACCAGATTGATAACAGGTGGCATACTTTCTTTGGTTACAACCTCTCGAGATTTTCAAAAATTATAAATCATACAGGATGCCGAGGAAATTAAGATGAGAGAATTTGAAATAATTCACAACACATCTGCTCAGCATGGTAAAAGTTCCAACAAGAAAGATTCCTTAGTACTCAACAAAAGAGTAAATGAATTAAAATGTATAAACATTTTCAATTTCTTTGTAACACGAAAATGCAGCAGCTGCATAATACTCTGGTTAAATCGGAGAGTGCAAGAAGAGTCTATACTGGTTTCGGAGGTTTTTTCCTTCTCATCAGTAGTACCGAAAAACAAAGTAAGTTAGCAATCGAAGTAGCACAGAAAACAACAATAAATAACCAATACAGAAGTAAAAACTTCGAGATGTATTCTGGTATAAAATCGTTTATTTAAAACTATAAAATGTCATGGGTTGCAAAACGTTTTCGTTCTAAACAGAACATCTTCAGTGCCTAGAATGAAGTATTTCCACGTTAGTTTAAAGCAAAAGGTTAAAATTGTGACTGTTAAAATGAAAAATGTGGGAATACTTACATCCTGCCGAGTAGTTTGAAACTAGCACACTATAAATAGTGTTAACCTCATTGTATATGGTTTACATAATATAATATATTAAAATTTAATGACTACAAGTCGATGTTGATAGATAAAGTGGAACACATGCTAAAAGGGTGCCATGGTTCCCTGCTCGAAGATGCTAGGTACTTGCCAATTCAATGGGCACAGACCAACTGAGAAATTAGGAAGTGGATATACAATTTGACAAGAGTGACATGACATGACAAGATAAAGCCAATTTTTGGTTAAAGTTTCATTTGATTTTGGATTTTTTAAAAAAGGCAAAGGTTTGTCTGCACAAATAATTTAAATTATTTGAATAATAAAATCTACTGTAAAGTTTAAATTAGCAACTCTATTCCAGAATAACTTATAGATTCATTAAATTTAATGCAGATATATTTCATGGTTTAAGTTGTGACGTCATCGAATGTGAAATGACGAGATGAAAGTTGAGTTTTGTTGAAACAAGGAAATACACTACATAATAAAAGATAATTAGACTTGCGTGGAAAAACAAAGCTAAACAAACCAAAAAAACAGAATTTAAGAGTATTTTTATGTGATGTACTGTTGGTTGCCTAACAATAAATATCGTTCCCATACCACCAGATTGACAACCGATGGAATACTTTCTTTGGTTACTACCTCCCGAGATTTTCACCTGTAGAAAGAAAGTATTCCATCTGTTGTCAATCTGGTGGTATGGGAACGATATTTATTGTCGTTTTCTGTGCTACTTCGATTGATAACTTACTTTGTTTTTCGGTAGATGGCTCTAGTACATCCGTGACATTTCGTTCTTTGCAATTCGGAAAGGCCCGCCCAAAGTATGATGCCTGGGGAAATCGGAGAGAAGAGGATATGGGACTACTGATGAGGAGGAAAAAACCTCCGAAACCGGTATAGACTCTTGCTGCACTCTCCGATTTAACCAGAGTATTATGCAGCTGCTGCATTTTCGTGTTGCAAAGAAATTGAAAATGTTTATACATTTTAATTCATTTACTCTTTTGTTGAGTACTAAGGAATCTTTCTTGTTGGAACTTTTACCACGCTGAGCAGATGGGTTGTGAATTATTTAAAATTCTCTCATCTTAAAGAGACAAGAGACCTTTTTTGCTCAGAATGACCCAAATTATCTAAAACAATATTGTTCGAAATGAAAAAAATATTTTTGTGAATTTGTTTAGAAAAAATTGTTTAAACAATTTTTCGACCACGGCACCGCCCGGCACCCTGTGGATATGTTATAAGGACCTCTTTTTGAGTAAGTTTGTGCAAAAAAAATCGAATCGGAATAATTTCGCTAGCGGGGGCGACGATACAGCCCGGTCTGTATAGGGTTATGTTAATCTGAGGGTGGTGTTCGTACCTCTCGGGATATCATATTCTGAGTGTTCTGTGTATTTGTTTGTATTATTTATTTGTGTATTATGCGTTTGTGTAATGTGTGTATGTAGTTATATATTTGTGTATTGTGTGTTGCATATATTGTAGTGGTCCTTATTTCACCTTATTTCGTCTAGACTTTTATTGTTGTTGTTTTGAAGCACATGAATTTCGTGCCATGTGTTGTTTGTGCTGCCTGCCGTGGGTTGTGTCGCATGCGTCTCAATGTGCGCCTTGTCTGAGCGACGCATCTTTTTTTTTGAGGCATTTGTGGCCTGCGCTGCGCTGTGTCTTAATATGCGGGCGTGCAATGCTCTCCACACGATACAGAAACGTAACGTGTGCTGCCCTGCGTGGGTTGTGTCGTATGTGTCTCAATGTGCGCCTTGCCAGAGAATCAAGTGCCTGCGTGCGTGACTGATTCGGAACTGCAAATTTTCCATGATCGCAAACGTAGATAGCAACACAAAGACTGTGTCTCAATGTGCGCCTTGCACTTCAGTGTATACTCGCTGCAATCCTCACAATTTTTACGTTTGCATTTTACTTCATCAGTTATCAGTGTGTGTTTTATCGTCCAACGCTGCCACTGTGTTAGCACAGTCACTAATAAGATAAAATAATATTCTTGTTTATTATTTTCGCGATAAATTAATGACAGCGGTAACTGAACATCCTGAACATGCTTATATAGCTAGAGAGCTCTCGCGCACACATCTGCTTACATCTGCTTTCAACCGAAGTTCAAATAATACTAAGTACTACTACATACTAAGTGTGGTTTAATGCCATATAAACGTGGTTCCAATGCGTAAAAATATATTTTTTACGCATTCCCTTATGATACAAAAATGCTGACCAGAACAGAATAACGTCGTCGGAATAACGTCGTCAGAATTCGTCAGAATAACGTCGTCGAATCCTGAAGATATCTTATACCGACCACATTACTAATGAGGGTGTTTTGCTGAGAATGCAAAAAGAAAAAGAGCTGTTAATCAAAATAAAAACAGCCAAAATCGAATACCTCGGTCATATCATGAGGAACAGTGAAAGATGTGAACTGCTGCAACTGGTCTTACAGGGAAAAGTAGAGGGAAGGCGAGGACCAGGAAGGCGAAGGATTTCGTGGCTGAAAAATCTACGTACGTGGTTCAACACAACCACTACAAATCTTTTCAGAGCAGCAGTGTGCAAAGTACAGATTGCCATGATGGTCACCAACATTCGAAACGGATAGGCACTACAAGAAGAAGAACAGAATAGAAAATCAGCGTGGCTCAAAGGGATATGAAGTGTGATATTATATTGCACATTTTTTTACAAGACTAGATTTCAAACCGTAAGATCCGGCAAAGATCAGTAGTAGCTGATGATATACATAGAGAGCATAACAACACTGGTGGAATTTAATTAGAAAGTTATATGGCTAGAATTATGGCTAGTTTACAGTTATTAACAAATCCACAGATACATTATACATTTGAAATAATACAGTAATATCCTTAATAAATCTAAACCTTTTTTATCTCAAACTAAACAATATCATAATTAAATAATGAATGAATTACTTTCGTCTATGATGTTCGTCCATATTATAATAAATTTTTTTTATTATCAGCTAAATACTTTCAACACATTATGTGCCATCATCAGAGCTTCGTCCTATTATAAAACCTTCATAGAAGAGCAATTGCTAAACAACACAATAAAAAACATAGATACTGGGCAACAGCCCCACATATCTTGGGTATAAAAACCCCTTAAAATTAATAAATTCACATCTAATTTCTTTTAATTTAAAAAGACAACATGGCTGAGTCAAACCATTGTTTGAAACTGAAGCTGAGTCAAGCCATGTGTCAAACAATGGTTTGACTCAGCCATGTTATCTTTTTAAATTAAAAGAAATTAGATGTGAATTTATTAATTTTAAGGGGTTTTTGTACCCAAGATCTGTGGCTGTTGCCCAGTATCTATGTTTTTTATTATGTTGTTTAGCAATTGCTATTCTATGAAGGTTTTATAATAGGACGAAGCTCTGGTGATGGCACGTAATGTGTTGAAAGTACTTAGCTGATAATAAAAAAAATTTTTACACACTATCAAATTTTTTTGAGAACATACACCTGTTTGTCGGTTTGACCTACTTAGAAGTGTGTACAAGTCATACAGTCTTTTTCAATTCATATTATAATATCCGAAGTGCCTTTTGAATAAAGAAAAACGAATCAAAATTGAACTACTGTTTCGGAGAGTACAAAACCTCAACCCTCGCTTGGATATTTAACTTCAAGTCGTAGTTAGTAATCTCTAATTTCAATTACTTTGTCTAAAACACGGCTCAAAAGCGGTTAACAGGAGATAGGCGATGTTAAGAGCTAAAGGTTGCCATACGTGTGTGCAGGATTGATGATCAGAAAATAGTAGTCGATAAAGATCACGCACACAGAAATATAATTACCTCATTTATACTCAGTCCTGTTGGACAGGGAATTGGGCAGGGAAGTGGGCAGCGTGAATGTGTAAATAGCTCACTCGCGCTGCCGCTGCTAATGATACTGCCATTGCACGGCGCTCCCTCAAAAGTCGGTTTTCGAGATGGAAGTCAAAGGACTGGCAGGGCGAGCGCGAGTACGCATTCACATTCAACTACTCTCTCTCTCTCTCACTTGCCGCCGGCAAAGCGGCAAGTAAGTGAGCAAGACATTCTTGTGAGTCGTTCGGTAATTAATTTAAATGAGTTGTGAGGACATTGGCGAGGAACTGATGTAAACACCTCACTCGCGTCGATATCGTATTTCGGGCAATATTTCCGGCAACAGCAGCAGCAGTGGCAATGGCTGAGTATAAATCCGGCATATACTATATGAGCTAAGGCTGATTTATGTTTGAACGGGCCGTGTACGAAACGGCTGAATTGTGGGGCACGTTGAAGAATCGCTTAATATGAAAGACATTGGCTAGTTTATAGTACAACGGAACGGGGCGACAACCAGGACGAGCCCCGTCGACCGGCCGTGCTCGCCTCGTCGATGACTTTTCTTTTACCGCACCCGTCCCGTCCTGACATAAACTACTTGTCTACGGGCTATTCATGGGGAACTATTGTATTTTAATTGTTTTTGACCAGTCCGGCTTGTCAGAGTGTTCATATATGTATTATTAAGTATATTATTATAGTTAGCAAGGTTCTGAAACAGTTTTCTTGTGGCATGTTTAATTTAAGTAGATAATATCTACTAATATTATTATGTTTATATGGGATTTAGCCACAGATTCCTGGAAGGAGTAGGAGAGGAAGATCAAAGAAGACCTGGGTGGAGACGATAAGGCAGGACATGTTGGTAAAGGGGATTGCCATTGATATGACCCAAGATAGAATTGTGTGGAGAAATGCAATTAGGGAAGCCGACCCCGCATAGGGATAAGGCAAAGAGAATGGTGATGATGGGATTTAGCCACAGTTATTGGTATAATGAACATTACATTTTTAATTAAGTAACTAATGTTTTGAATTTCTTTTTTCCATTTTTGAGAACGATTTCCGGAGTGGAAATCGGAACGTCAAAACATTAATTAATTAAAAATGTAATTTTTATTACATCAATAATTGTGGCTAAATCCCATATAAACACACAATACTTATATGATAGCTATATTATGAAATATCCAAAAGTATAAAAAAGTATAAAATAATATCCAAAACTTCCAGTTAATTTAAAGCAAAAGGTTTTTGACAATGACCTTCGGTATCCTTTTTAATAATGACCTTTGGTATCCTTCGTGTGATGACTTATGGAATGGAGACTATGACACTTACTAACCAATAGTCACTTTTACACGGCAACATTATTGAAGCAAAATCGATATTGAGGAATATGTTGAACGTGTAAGGAATGTATTGAAACAATAATACCATTGAAAAATATTGCTTCAATAATATTGATCGTATTAAGTTGGCATAACAGATCATGAGAAACGAAGATTTAAGAAGAAGACCAACGTAAAAGATTTTATCGAAATTATCGCAAAATCTAAATGGAAATGGGCAGTATATGTAGCAAGAGCACATAAACGAAGCATAGCTAGAACGCAAAAAAATTAATCGACGACATTAAAGAAAGGCAGAAGGAAAGTCGGTCAGACGGTTCAGTTGGCTGAGGCGCAGTCGATCGACAAGTTTAGTGGATTTACAATCGAGGTGCGAGCCCCAGCTAGGTCATTTGAAATTAATAAAAAGACCAACGTCTTATATAATTCAATAGAATCAGCGGAGCGGTACGGCAAGGGATAAGGGCTTGCGGCTTGGTGATATTCCTCCATAGATCCCTACCGAAGTGCGTTGACGCCTAATAATGGTGTATATATATAGAAATGTGCAGAAAATGTTAAAAGCATTGACAGAATGCCGAATAGACCATCGCTACACTAACATGATAAAACATATCTACCACAATGCAACGGCTAGCGTAAGACTCTCTGATTAACAAACTAATAAATTTTGTATGCAGGGAGGAGTACGGCAAGGAGACACCATCTCACCAAAGCTGTTCACAACTCTTTTAGAACACACTTTTAAGAAGGCAGATCTGAACGAATATGGTATCAATATAAATGGAGAGAAGGTCAGTCATTTGAGATTCGCAGATGACATCGTCCTTATAGCCGATCGTGTAGATGATGCAATAATAATGTTGAACAAGTAACAAGTTATATCAGGCTTCCTTAGAGGTCGGACTCAAAATTAATATCAACAAGACGCAAATAATGACTAAACTGGTGCTAAATCGAAATATTGTTGTTGATGGAATGGATATTGAGCAGACTGTATCTTATAAGTACTTGGGACATGAAATTCGGTTGGGAAGAGATAACCAGACGTGCGAACTCCCACGTCGCATAGGATTAGCCTGGGCAGCGTTTGGTAAACTGAGCTATGTATTTAAATCGGACTTACCCATATGCCTGAAAAGGAAAATCTTTGACCAGTGTGTATTGCCTGTACTCATTTATGGAGGGAAAACATTAACACTCACAAAAAAGGTAGTGAACAAGATTCGCATAACTCAGAGGGCTATGGAGCGCCAGATGTTGGGTGTCTCCCTGAGGGATCGAATCCCAAACGAAGAAATACGTAGTAGAACAAAAACAATGGACGCTGTCGAAATAATCGCGTCGCTCAAGTGGAATTGGGCAGGACACGTCGCCAGATTGTCAGACAATCGATGGACAAAACGTATTGTCGAGTGGAGACCACGAGAAGAAGCACTACAGAGCAGAGGACGACCACCAACCAGATGGGCTGACGATCTGAAGCGTATTGTCGGCAACTGGATGCAAGCCGCACAAAACAGAGAAAGATGGAAAGAGCTGAGGGAGACCTATGTCCAGCGGTGGACGAGTACGGGTTGATGATGATGATGATATATAGAAAAAAAGTGGCACCAGATAGCACAAGACAGGCGAATATGGAAAACACAATGGGAGGCCTATGTCCAGGACTGGACCAGAAGAGGCTAACTAAAGACGAAGAAGTTACATTCTACAATGAAGAACGAACATTTAGTTGAATGTGTGAAGAAGTACCCAGCTATTTCTGATATCCATACTGAGAGGACTGCCCATCGCCTTTTCCTTCTTTCATCTTCAACCAAAGCTACAGCTATCGCTAGCAATTCCATGTTTTCTTTGTTGTAGACGTCCTGTCGTAAAGGCGAATTTAGACTATTCACTTTAGATGTACACTGTGGATGATTCATCTGCAATGAAAGGTATAAACATACTCTTCATCTACATTTCATCCAAGATGCACATCCAAAGTAAACAGTGAACAAAGTAGAAGGTGTTCCTACTTTTGATGAAATGGTTGGATGATTCTTCCACAATGAACCACTAGTGTAAAGTGTAAACTTATTTTTTTTTTCGGTATTTTTGTCATAAATTTATATTTTGATACCTACGTAAAATGACTTTTCAGTGGAAAGATGAACATATGCATATATTTCTAGAAATATATCGTAATCATGGGTGCTTGTGGAATAATAAATCTGAGGACTACCATAGAATAAATATTTTTCCACCTACCTCTTCCGAAAGTATACTTTTCCGGACCTGATTGTAGGGAGCAAAGTTGTACTTTTCCTCCCTAGGGAGGAAAAGTAAAAGTGACGTCATGGTATTTCAATTTCATTCATGGAATATAACTTATTGACTTCTCGGGATTAAAAGTAGCACTTTCCTCCCTTGTCATACAAATAGCTATTTTGTGAAAATACAAACCGGTCCCTACTAAAACAGCTACATTTATCTGGATTAAATATAGGCGACATAAAATCAAAAATAAAAACTATCCACACTCGCTATTATTGTTGAGTTAGCAAAAATTAGGAAGTCAGAAAAAAGTGGAGCAGAAAGCGCTGATGTTTATACTCCTCGTTTATTGTGGTTGAGAGAGGCAAACTCCCGGATTTTTTTCTAATTTTCAACATTCTTCTAGAAATGCTTTACTTATCAACTCCACGCCGCCAGGACTATTCGCCATTTTGAAAAGACTGTGAAAATAAATTCCGTCAGTGAAAATGTAAATTGCTGACCTTTTCAATCTACACTTCCACTATTCATCTATCATCCGCAGTGTGCATCTAAAGTGAATAAGTCTAAATTTGCCTAACAAATCAACCTTTAGGGGGGGGTATGGTTTGAAATCAACATATCAAGCACATTTTTGTGAATTTTTTTCGAAGCTATGGCAGAATTATTTGATTTTTAAATTAAATAAGCATATTAAGTACAATTCGAAGAATATTTAAGAAAAAATTAAATTCAAAATATTGAAAAATAAGCGATTGGTGACCAATTTTGGCAGGTAGCTCAAAAAAAAAAATAGATTTTGCGGTGGACATCAGAACTCATCACTGGATCATACGAAACAAAAAATTCAAAAAGATTTAATTAGCTTATGAGTTTCACGAGGTAACAACGTCGAGTTTTTAATTTTTAATGATTTCTGAATTTTTGGTATCACTCAGAAGTCAAAAATACGAAATTTTTGATAAATATTTTGTGAAAACCAACAGATTTAATATTTTTGAACAAAAAATAAGTACAAAACGAAAAATATCTCGACGTTGTTACCTCACGAAATGTCTAAAGAAAATGTATTCAAAATTTCAGGTAGATCGGTCAAGTAGTTTTTCAGTTACAATGTCCACCGCATTTGAAAAAGCAGTTTTGAGAAAAATGCGTTTAAAGTTTTGACAACTGCATCTTCACCTTCTTATTTGTCTGCCAAATCGTAAAGTGATGAACATTGGAATATGTTTTTTGAATTGCGGAGTAATCTACAAAAGAGAAGGCGAACAGTTGTTTAACGTTTCTCACTACGCTCAAGCGTGCTGACGCGAAGCCGCGGCAAAGCGGGTCGAAAGTAGGGATATTCAACACCCTGTATCTCTGGTAATTTTACTCCGATCAATCTGAAATTTTCAGAGAGTATTCTTGAAAGTATGCACTTTTATTTGAAATAATAATAAAAAAATTAAATATTTCAAACCATACCCCCCCCCCTATATCGCTTTCCATAAAATGTCTTTTGATTACGCATGATTAAAATTTTTAAAGATTTAAAAACCTGAATAGACATGAATGTTTTAATAAAGTAAAATAGAAAAATAATTCAATCGTCCGTAGTAACAACAGGATATATCCTTAAATAAACAAAAATGACATTCTTCGACATTGTAGGATAACTCAGAAGACGTGTCAACAATATAGAAATAGAAATGAGATTATTCCCACCCGACCGAAAAAGCAATCTTTTGAAGCTCGCACGGAGTCAGCATGATATCCATAATAATACACGGCCACACACTGCTCGACTAGTTACTGATTATGTCGATTCTGTATTAAATGCAAATCATGTAATTTGTTTGGCCTATTTGCAGTCCAGATTTAAACCCCGTTGAACAAATTTAAGATGAGATGGAATGACGTTTACAGAAACGTGTGCACTTCTACATTTTCTTTCACAATGGTTTCGTTTTATGGTATTAGATTAGACGTACAAGATCATTCTCTTTAGATACATTTTTTCATAATGTTATGATTTCTGTGAATGTTTCTATCGAAAAACATTTGAAAATATTCTGTCACATTATATTATTTATTACCGGAGACTAATTTCTCCAGTAAAAATAGGCTTGCTTTAGATTTTTTAGTTTTTATTTTAATTTGGACATAAACGTATTTCTGATTGGACGTTCATGTAGGATGGACTAAGATGACTAGGTCATCCGCATAGCCCAGGACATGATGCCTATCGTTGTCAAGTCTAGCCAGGCCATCCATGACCAGATTCCACAATAGAGGAGTTTAGACTTCTCCTGTGGGCAGCCTCTGGCTACCTGAGCTGACACTGTATCCCCTTGCAACGTAGCATATATCACACGGCTCCTCAGCATGCAGTCTATCCATCTACAGCTTGTTTCGTCTATTCCTTTTAGACGGATCGCCCTTGTGATAAAAGCCACTCTTATCAGCCTCCATGGTTTTGGCATGTATCCCAGCCCTAAACTAGCCTGCAGTATCTTACACAATTTTTTGAAAAGAAGGTCGTTTCCCTTCTGTAGAAGTATTGGATAAATCCCGTCCGGACCCGGTGATTTATATGGCTCGAATAAGTTTATTGCCCATTTGACTTTGTCCTGGTTTATAACTTCTTTTGCCACATGCCAGTTTTCCCTAGAACCATAAGTCATGATATCCAGTCCGGTTTGCCTTGTGTCTAGTGGTATCAGTTTTGTTTCAGACTCAGGAAAGTGCACCCTGAAAAGCTCTTTCAGAATGTCTTCACCATTCTGAGTGTATTACGTACCTTAGTATACTACATTTACAATCAAGATGCACTAGAAATAAACAAACCAAGACGCGTTAACTGTTACAAGGAGCCCTCCTGAAACATGATTTACAATTTATAAACTTTGTAAATCATCATTTGGGATTTACCATGTATACAGGGTGTAACCAAAATACACGTCATAAATTAAATCACATATTCTGGGACCAAAAATAGTTCGATTAAACCTAACTTACCTTAGTACAAATGTGCACCTAAAAAAAGTTACAGCCCTTTGAAGTTACAAAATAAAAATCGATTTTTTTCAATAGATCGAACACTGTTTGAGGTTTCTGATTGAAAACGGACATGTGACATTCTTATGATAGGAACATCTGAAAAAAAAATATAGTGAAATTTGTGTACCCCATAAAAATTTTATGGGGGTTTTGTTCCCTTAAACCCCCCCAAACTTTTGTGTACGTTCCAATTAAATCATCATTGTGGCACAATTAGTTAAACACAATGTTTTTAAAACGTTTTTGCCTCTTAGTACTTTTTTGAAAAGTTAGTTTTTTTGAGATATTTTGAATATTTTGTCAAATCCCCCACATATTTGTGTACACTGTTAAGTACGATTTTAGAGACTTGGTAGTAATATGAAAATTTATTTATAAATTACAGTTTGAGGTATACTTTGAACCATATTAAAAAAGAAGCCACATCTCGATAAAAGGTGCCTTATCTGAAAAATACTAAGAGGCAAAAAATGGTACAGCAATAATAGTTTAATTGGAACGTACACAAACATTTGGAGGGTTTAAAGGCACAAAACCCCCATAAAATTTTTATGTAAACATATTAAAAAAGAAGCCGCATCTCGATTAAAACTGGTTTATCGAAAAAGTACTAAGAGGCAAAAAAGTTTTAAAAACATCGTGTTTAACTAATGGTACTACAAAAATAATTTAATTGGGACGCACATTGGGGGGGGGGGGGGTTAAGGGAACAAAAACCCCATAAAATTATTTTTATGGGCTGCACAAATTTCAATATAATTTGTTTTTAGGATGTTCATGCCATACGAATGCCACATGTCCATTTTCATTAAAAAATCTCTAACAGTTTTTGATATATCGGAAAAAATCGATTTTCATTTTGTAACTTCAAAGGGCTGTAACTTTTTTGAGTGCATATTTGTACTAAGGTAAGTTAGGTTCAATCGAACTATTTTTGATCCCAGAATATGTGATTTAATTTATGACCTGTATTTTTGTTACACCCTGTATAGGTATGTACATTGTAAATAATGATTCAGGAGTGCTCACTGTAACAGTTAACGTGTCTTGGTTTGTTTATTTCTAGTGCATCTTAATTGTAAATGTAGTATAGTTATGAACAACGTCAAGTCAAATGTATACGCTTTGATACCATAGGGGTGATTAAAATTTAACTTCAAATTCATTTTAATAAGTGTAATATTCAAAATCTAAATGTATCAACAAAATAACTAATTTAATCATAATTATAACTACCTAATTTGTTTGTGTTAAAAAATAAATAAATTTAAAAATCATGCCTACAACTTTATGATACTCGTACATTTAATTGTCATTATGATGCTCGTATTCTATACTAAACTCACCGCTTCGCGGCTCGTGTCGTATCCGTCATAATCTCATCATAATTACCATTATTAAATGCTAATTGCATAATATAAGTACAATTAAAGATTATACATTGGTATTCAATACTAAAAGTTATAAACCAAAATAAAAAAAGATGATCATTTTGCCATATCCAATCATTTCTACTTTATTGCGAATTTATTCGCATAACTTTTGATTTGTTGAATTGCGAGGTTACATTTTATATAGTAGGATGCAAGTTTAAAATTATAGATATATAAAAATAAAAATGTATACCATTCACCAGGAAAATGGGCCAATAAGTTTTTCAATTAAAAATCTTTTAAAAATATTTAATTTACAAATATTTTTATTAGCTTGAAAAACTTAGTCTTTTAGTCTTATAGATATATGTTGAATATTTCATTTCCAACCCCACATACGACATACGATTTCTGTACCTCTAGAGAAGGATATATCTCCGGTGTATGGCCAGCTTAACAATATAATTTGAAGACAAATTTTGTTGGCAAGGTTAATTCCAATTTTGACGCATATTTCAATTTCGAATGGGAACAAGCATAAAACAAAGGATGACAATTTACCGGCAATTGTTAGATTAGCTTCCACAATGACATTTAACTGTCTTTAATTCACGGTTATTAAATATTATTATAAACTGAAACATCTGCAAATGAACCAAATTTTCAGTAGGTAATTTGGAAAGTTTTGTTACTCAAATAATATAATATGCTCTTTCAGTTCTGAAACAACGTGTCAACTGTGACATAAATGGATTACAAACTCGCTTTACATAATTTATTAATGTTACTAAAAAAGAGCTTCACAAGCTTTGTCACGAAAGTTTTCAGAAAAGTTCCACAAGAATATAAAATATAAGGGCAATAATTAAATTTATTTAATACCTTACTTATAATATATTATGTATGAACCTTTTCCTAAATAATCTAATTTAAAAAAAAAGAGTGTGTGTACTTTGTACGCACCTAATACTAATACGAAGTTATACTTCTATTATTATGATTTCAACGAAATAAATATATTTTAACAGTTTAATTGTATTTTTATTTAAATATTAACCCGCGAGCAGTCGCGCCGTTAGAACATTTTCTCCTTTTTCGCGATAACTTGATGAAAAAATTTGCAATTTTGATAAAATTTTGTAAGTGCCTCGAGGAGTAGTAGTAATGCGTACGTTTTTTTCTTCTTCTTTTTGTGGAATTTATGGCTTTGGGGAGAGCCAATTAGCTTTAATAATTGTTAGAAATAATATTTCTAACATAGCAAGTAAATAAAAATACTATAAAATAAAAATTTGTTGTAAATTCGTATTTAAATTTGTATTGTGAGATAAAAAATAAACACGCGACTGTTCACGTTACAGAAGTGAGCGCGACTGCTCCCGGGTTAAAATAATTTTAATACTTAAAATAATACCAAAAATTAAAAATAACGTTAATATGTCATTTTTTAGAAAATGTAGCCTCCCGCAATTACCTTTTCCTTGATGAATCGTACAAAACTTTTTAATTTTCTTTTCATTATATTTTAATACTAATTATCCTATTCCCAACGAAGACAAATCCACAGACACAAAGATTATAATAAATATATTTACTAAAAACACGAGTATCTTTTTTTCCCACATTATTTACATTGATACCAGTGGCGTGCGGTGACTTTTTCGAAAGGGGAAGCGATTCAATAAGGATATAAAAATATTTTCTTAAGGGTCGAGGGTCGAGCCACTTCCCACCTGATAATGATAACACTCTGATGCGCAGGGGCACTCTATCAGCAAAGTACTTATGTGAGACGTCCTGGGTACAAGGACTCACACACTAAATCCGTGACACACTAAATACGTGAGGCACTCTATTCCCGCTATTTCTAGTGACTAGTGACCTATCATTGATCTGTATTGCTAGCTCGGGCCTTGAGTCCTCGCGCCGGGCTTGGTTTTCTAAAGAAGAATCCTATTTAAAAAAAAAATTTATACTCCGAGGCATTTTCCACAACACACAACTTTCACTAAAATGCAGTCTTTTTCAATGGATAATAGGGCTAACTTTCAAAGTCTGTCTTCGCTTGTTGAATTTCTTTTAAACTCTTAATTTGAAACTTTTAATGCATCTTAATACTGCAAAACTTCGTTCAACTGATGCACTTGTGGCTGGGATAGTTAGTAGTACTAATTCATACAATTTGACCACTTCACACAGTGATTTGTTTTGTTTAAACCAGTAGTTATAACGAAATCCCAGATTTCTGGGTATTTCTTTATCATTAATGTCAGTTGTTTCATAAATGACACTTAACTGAGAATGCAAAGCTGGGATATCAAAAAATTTTCATTATTTAATCGTAGTGACATAAATTCCTCTGTGGGAAATTTTGATGAATTATAGTTAGAAATATTAATAAATAAATAATTCTACAAATTTTAAATCATTAAAATTTTGAAAGCTAGAATTCATTTGTTGTAGAATATTATCAAAAGGTCTCTTTGTTTCCTCTGTTTTCTCTGTCTCTCTGTCTCCGAAATTATCAATCTTCATTATTTTTCTTTCATGTTCAAACCCCATATGTTCAGTTTTATCCCAAATATTTTTAAACTGCTCTCGTTTTTTTAATTATCGTATTAATAAAGTCATCAATTTGTCTTATACAAAATGCAATACCATTTGATTTTTGTAAAATGTCAAATAAAAGATCAGTAAAAGGAAAAATCTCTGCAAAAAATTTAAATCGAAATATTCTTTAAGCGAATGTATGTAATACCTAAGCACCCCTTAGCAGCAGTAACAGTCGGAGTCGGAGCATCACACTTTCCACTTCACTCACACTTCACAGGGTACCAAAAATTTTTAAACGGGACAACTGCATGACAAGCGGGCAAGCGGCGATTTTGAGATGCACTTCTGTCAGGAGTGGACCGAATAGTTGAATTGTGTGCATATTGAGTTCGTTCGTACGCGATTAATTTTTAATATTTTTCAATGCCTATTGCCTAGGTCTAGGTAATATGTAGATAGATTACTTGGATTAGGGAAAAATTTTTTTTACTTCCATGGACCGCACGCCTCTGATTGATACATACGTAACTTGAAAGATTTAGCAACTAACTTTATACTGTCGGTATGCGCGTACTTCATACTGTCCCGTTTATAAAAATTCACTCTCAACCTTTTTCCCAATCGCGCCTAAATAATTATAACTTCAATAATATTTAAATAACAAGTATATTGTTTTTTATAGGACAAAAGTTCTGAGACGAAGAACATCTCTTTCGCGAATCATCTGAAAACTCTGTCGTCTCAAAACTGATCTATGTGAGTTTCGCATTCACCTTTTCTACACAACAATGATCACAATTCTCTGATGACCCCCAAGCACATTTGGAATATTATTTATCTTCATTATGCGATGTGAACAGGCCTTATAGTCCAAGAAAAATTTCTCTGAATTTACTAAAGCTAGTTATTTCACAGTTGATTATTGTGATTGTGTAGAGAAACATACTGCGGTCGGTCAAGCGAAACATAGAACAGGTGGTACTGACAGCTTGTCAAAGTTGCTTACCTGCGGAGGTAATTAAATCCATTTACTAAGGCTGAAAATCAGTACACACATTCTAAATTGAATATAAATAAAAGTTATTATAGTCGGTCAGCTGTATGACGGGACAGAGCCGGTCGGTCGGCCCCAATGAATGTACAGGGTTATTCACTATATTTTGACCCCCCTCTAAACTGCTTTATTTACAGAATTAGAAAAAAATGTAAAATACAAAAGTTATTCGATTTTTTAATTACGATTTTTTGACATATATATCGTACTAGTGACGTCATCCATCTGGGCGTGATGACGTAATCGACTGTTTTTTTTAAAATGAGAATAGGGGTCGTGTGCTAGCTGATTTGAAAGGTTATTCAATTCCCTATTCAGTAATATAAACATTAACATGATTTCTTATTGTTTGACTGTATTATACTCGTATTCCTATTTATATCTGAATGTTGTTTATTTTTATTTATAAAATAAATAAATGTTTTGCAATCCAACTACTTATTTACAGTAAGTTTTAATTCACATTGTTTATGCACGAAAATTTTTACACCAATTGCAACAAGATCAAATTTATAAAACACCAATAATTAAAAATCACTTACCGATCGCAAAATGTTAAATCAAAAAACTTCTGTGTCCTTTGTACACAAACAGCATTCACAACACTAAATAATCCTAAATCAATTTATGTACATCAAATATCTAAATGGTTTTCGTGATAAAGCCCGCTATCGAGTTGTTTATCGACGACACCAAATAAAACACGACCGTCCTCCACGCTTGCCAATACTCAACTCCCTCTTTTTTTACACCTCGATACCGTAAGGTACAAGAGGACGGCTTAAGTAAGTATGATTTTTATACAGGGTGTCGAAAAAAAATTTAATGAAATTAATTGTTTAATTAATAATTCAAAACACTTTTTGGACACCCTGTATAAAAATGATCTTAATGTTTATATTACTACATAGAGAATTACCTTTCAAATGAGCTAGCACACGACCCCTATCCTCATTTAAAAAATAGTCGATTACGTCATCACGCCCAGATGGATGACGTCACTATTACGATATACAATATACATGTCAAAAAATCATAATTAAAAAATTAATAACTTTTTTATTTTACATCTTTTTTCTAATTCTGTAAATAAAGCAGTTTACAAGGGGGTCAAAATATAGTGAATAACCCTGTACATTCACTGGGGCCGACGACCGGCTCTGTCCCGTGATACAGCTGACCGACTATAATAACTTTTATTTATATTCAATTTAGAATATGTACTGATTTTCAGCCTTAGTAAATAGATTTAATTACCTCCGCAGGTAAGCAACTTTGACAAGCTGTCAGTACTACCTGTTCTACGTTTCGCTTGACCGACCGCAGTATGTTTCCCTACACAATCACGGTAATCAACTGTGAAAAAACTAGCTTTAGTAAATTCAGAGAGATTTTTCGGCGCTGCCTCTCCGTCTATTAGAAATGGCTGAAGTCTTAAATATTGAAATCATCATCATCAATCAGCCCTAATTTGCTCATAGTTGAACATAGGTCTCCTATAGATATTTTCATCAATTTCTGTTCTGAGCTTCTGTTATCCATTTGGTCGCAATTATTTTTAGATAGTAGGCCCATCGTGTTGGGGGCTTCACCGGCTTCGCTTGTCTGCCTGTGGTCTCCACTCAAGCAATTTTTTGTCCTCCTGCCGTCTTAAATTCTTGCAACATCTCCATTTTTGCGTTTTAATACGTTCGATAAAGTCTTTCATTCCAGTTCGTCTACGAACTTTCTCGTTTCTTAGTATATGTCTTAGCATTGATCTTTCCATTTTAAGTTTGTCAATCGTTCCGCTGATGTTTTTGTGAGAGTTAAGATTTCTGGTCTACTGGTAGAACAGACTGGTTGAAAACTTTCCATTTTAAATGGATTAGGACATTTGTTTTAATCACGTCTCTCATTTTTCCTAATACAGTCCAACCCTAACTTTTTCTTCTGAGTAGCTCAGATTTCTCGATTTCTATTAGCTCATTAGAGACAAGATTTGTAATCATTTTTGTTTTCCAATAGCTTATCCGATTTAAACCGTTTCAATGGCTGTTAAAAATAGTTTTGGCGACAAAGTATCTCCCTACAACCTTTCTGAAATTTTTTATCTTCTAAATCATACAATGAAGTAGGGATGGTCACAAACTCGAGCTCAAGCCGGTTTGTTTCTTGCGAGCCGAGTGTTGTAAATCCCATAAAATTCATTTGGTTGTTTAAATAGTTCGAAATCATATCCCTTTTTACCCTTGTCGACGCCTGTGTTGTTCCTTGCTAGCATGTTATCTAAATTCACATGTGTCGCGAAGAAGAGGATCGGACGCTAACCACTTGAAATCCAAAAATTCTTCCCCTACGATATAAGGAAAGAGATGCCTTTAGAACTCAAATGTGTACACACGCGAAACAATGTTGACTTCGTCTTGTGCTTTGATTGTAAGTTTTTACCTTTTATTTGTTATTATCTAATCTCCTTTGTTTCGTTTTTTGAAATATTTACCAACAAATTTAATTTGAATTTGTGTATTATTATTGTATTGCGCTTATGGAGAAACTCCACTTTCTCTCAATATTAGCTATCAGAAGGGATAAAAGCTCATATGCAGGTGTTTTAATTAGTGTTTATTGCTTGTTTTTGATTTTATTCGTTGTCTCGTACAGTACCTGCTAGTAGTAAACAAACACCGAGCTTTGAGCCGAATCAAATTTTTTTCGAGCCGAAACGAGTCGAGGTTTCCTTAACGAGCTTGTCAATATTTTAGCTATTACTCTAATACTTTTTCTAATTTTTTTTATTTCTGCTACAACTGATACTTTTGTCTGGGAATAAGCAACTCAGACTACAAATATATATTTTCAATATATAGTGTCTTCGTAAAATATGTAATACGAAATGTTCGAGCCGAGCCGACACGAGCCACGAGCTCAACCTGCAGCTCGGAGTTTAAGCCGAGCTTCTATCTCGAGCTCGGCTCGAAAATTCGAATTCGAGCCGAGCTCAAGCTTGTCAAAAGCTCGGCTCGGCTCTAGTCCATCCCTACAATGAAGGTTTAAAGTTGTTGCATTTTGGAATATATTTCAAATAATATTCGCATGCCTATAGCCCATTCTGCTTTCTGATGGTGCTTTTAAGATAGCGACTGTTTAGATTGCGTCAAATGCTTTGTGGAAGTCAACAAAAAGAAGACAAGAGATCTATTATATTCGATAGACTTTTCGACTGGAGCTTTAAAGAACAGCAGATAGTCATTTGTTCCGTGGCCTGATCTACACCCAGTGGTCTTCTGACTGGTAGAAATTGAGTTTGACATTTAATCTATGCCTATCTATGTATTCAAAAAAAACTTTTACACGAGTACATGTATGAGTAAGCTAATGTGCCTATAGTTTTCAAGATCTAATTTATGTTCTTTTTTATGAACGAGGATTGTAATCGAATTTTTCCCACTTAAATAAGATGTTTTCGTTATGCAAATATAAATTGAAAAATTTTTGGATTTTCGACATCAGAAATGAACCACCTACTTTAATTGCCTCAATGACTACACCATCTTTTCCCGGAGCACTATTATTTTTCATATTCTTGGAAATATTTCCAGAAAATTCCAATAGAATTTCCTTCCGTGATATATCTAGTATATCGTCCGATCTTACATTATACTTGCGAATTGGCTGTTCAATGAGCTCTGGAAAAAACTTGACTTTGATATAATGGTTCATAGAAATATTCCTTATATGTAATATGTATAGTGAATTTGAGTCTTTAAGTTGGAAGCTTCCGTTTTTGCCATTTTCAATTTTCCTTAATGATTTCATGCTTTTGTTTTCTTCTGTAGTTTTTATAATTTTCTCGATTTTTTATTTCCAAATGTCTTGTATCGTGTTTTAAAGCTTTATTTATTTATGGTGCACATTTATGGTAACATTTATTTATTTATTGCGCGTAACAATTTCCCCACTGGAGGACTGAACTTTCTTTCGTTTTTTCTTTCGTGTCTTTACTAATTTTTTCTTCTTTTTCATGTTTCGGGCCGAACTTTTGTTCAAGAAAAAAATATTGAACTGATTAATAGTAATTAAGAAAATAATTGGAAAAGGAAAGATTGAACTGTGGCCAATTTAGTAATATTACATAAATGACGTAAATAATAAAATTCTCGGCATCCAGAGACTTCTCGAATGAACTACATCCTGAAAGGACGGCTTCAGATGTTAAAGTTAGTAGTAGTGAGTTTGATTTTAACATTACAATACATGTATTATGTATTTAGAATATTATTATTTTTCTTTACAAATTATAATTAAAAAATCGGTGTACGATTACACGATAACACATAATAATAACAAGTTCTCACCTATTACTGGATGCGCCGCTTCTATCGCTTTCCTCGTCCGAAGACAGTTCTGGATCGGACCCCGAACACCAACTGTCCTCAGAACTCCTCTGAGAACCAGTGTGTTGCAGGGTGCGGGAGTGAGTAAGCGGGGGCGCCACTCTATGTTCACATGTCGGTTCTTCCCAAGTACCTGAGCGAATTCTGGGTTCATCTGGAACAAAAGAAAATATAATTTTATTAAATTGAAGTCCTGTATAAATTCAGTAAAATCCTGTATAAAAGGTATATTTAAAAACCTGTATAAAAGGATTTTACCGTTTCTTTGTATTACATGGTATACAGCCAACCACAGGAAAACTTTTTACTTGTGAATTTTTATTAAATTGATCTACTAAATCAGTAATAAGAATTTATGCAAACTAAAATGTACATATTATAATTCAGTTCTAAGGTTTCTCGTAGACTAATAAATTCTAATGAGTATAGAAAAAATATTTCGAACAATAATATTGACAATAAAAACAGTGGTTTAAAACGCAGAACAAAGACCTAAAGTAATGTTCAGTGCCCTCTTCAGCTTATTTTTCTTCTACCTCTCGTCACTCCACGGCTGACTATAACTTTCTTCTCGACTGTTCCATGATTTTCTGTCTTCATGCGAGTTTCGTCAAAATTATTCCCACCATTTTGGGAATATCGTCTACCCATCTTTGTGGTGATCTTACAGAAAATTTTTGTTTTACAGAAAAACAAAATGAAACTAGCATATTTATTAAAGCAAAACCTATATTTTTTTATTCTTTGAAATTTTTCGTATCACTAATATGGTCTGTTCGCTAAACTCAGACACAACTGGCTAGTGATTTTAGTAAATATTTTTTTGTTTTTTGCCAATTTTGCCAAAATTGGCAAAATTACTAACTATTTAGTAATTAATACCTATTTAGTAATTATTTTTTTGCCGATTTTACCAAATTGGCAAAATTACTTACTAAAATCACTAGCCAGTTGTGTCTGAGTTTAGCGAACCGACCATGCTTTTTAAATTATTTTGAAGAAAGAGAATTATTCCCAAATTTTAGAAAATTTTTTTACCATAAAACCAAATTTTTTCCAAAATGGTCACTTCGAATCGGTCAAACTTACAGATCGTATAAACAATAGACATATAAAATAAATGGTAAAGCGGTAACGATTAATTTTATTTAGGGTGCTAAAAAGGGGGTGATGTTCACGATTTTTTTTTTACCAAAAAAAAAACGGGACCAACTTTATTTTGAGCGTAACTCACTTAGTTTTGATGCTAGAAACTTTTGTAAAAAAAATAAAAATAAAAATAAAAATAAAGCTTTTTTTTAGACACTTTAAAAAATTTTAATAAGTTTTCCCGAAAATTGCTTCATTTTTTGGTTATTTTACGTTGGTAATTCGATTTTTAATTTGAGAATAAGAATGTATTTTTGATGAGCCACACCTTTGCTTTTACTGAGTTTATAGACTTCATGAATACAGATTTTTTTTTCGTTTTTTTATAAGCTACATTTTTGCTTTGAACATTTTTTTCGATAAAATATTTACTCTTTAAGTTATTTGCGAAAAACCGCCTGAAAACGAGGTTTCTTTGTTAAAAGATACACATTTTCACTCGAAAATAACTCGAAAAGTATTAACTTAGTCAAAAACCTAGAAAGCGTGACTTTCACCCCCCAAATAAAAGTAACCAACAGCACAAGTTCAACTTTTAAGTGGAGGGTAAGTAGAACCTAAAACCAAATTTTTATGCAATTCGGAGTTGACCTTGAAAATTACACTCCAAAAGAGTCATTTACACTTGGCTACATGGTTTTGTTTGTGACACAAACTTTTGTTAAATTGTATAAATGAATTTTAGTGTTTATTTAGTGTAAAAAATTAATTAAAGAATGTGATACACTTTTTTATCGTTATGGTAAATATGAAAACCACTTAATGATCCCACGCAATAGACTTTTATAACAACTATTAATCATAAATATCGTGCTATACCAGAATAATTATCGTTATTAGCAAAATACATATATTATTCATTCTTGTCTCCCAGTCTTTTGGAAGTTGGCAAACAGTCTACGTGATAATAACTTGATCAAACTTTCCTACACTTAGCACATTCGTGTTAATTGAGTCAGTAGCTCCAGAGAATATTACTGATAATTAAACGAATTTTATTTACATTCGTAGACGTGAGAGTAGTCTACTTTTAAAAAAGTAAGACGAGAAAAACTAAGACGAGATTTAAATATATTAGTTCATTCATCCCAAGAAACGAAGAAATTTATACAAAAGATATGCATTATTCTTCTTCTTCTTCTTAAGTCAGGCGAGGCTCGTTAGTCTCTGGCACTTGGTCGTAATGTCTTTGTACCATACCTTGTCTTTTCTACAAACTCTAATAAGTTCTGTGGCCTCAACGAAGGCCAACAGTTTTATTATTGGCAGTTTTAGGATTTTTTCTGGTTTAAACCACAGTTTCTTACATCACTTAGCACATTGCAATGGCATAGTATTAGATCAGTAAGGATCTGTTTTTAGGTGGATGTGAGAGGTGGCAGTCGGATTTTTGCGGATAAAGTTAGGTGATAACTTCGTTAATAATAATTGACTTATCCTCCTTCTCAAATATGCCCGGAACATTAATAAAAAAAAATAAAATATTTAAAAATTTCAAAAAATTTCGTTTTTTTTTTCTACTTTTTTTGCTTATAACTTTAAAAGGATTCATTTTGGAACAAAGCCGTATAGGAATAAAACAAAGATAATTAAATTTTCTATCAGATGCGATTGGTTAAAAATGTCTTAATTTAACACCCTTGCTGCAAAATAGCAATAAATATAAAATAAGGGGGCAAAACAAGCCTGTCCTTATTCAATGTTTTTCCATCACTTAGGTTACACTTGGAACCTTCCTAATTCGCTTAGAAAATTTTTGTAATGTACTAAAACCGTACACCAAATTTCATTAAAATTGACTTACTAGATTTTGAATAATAATTTTGCAATCTAAACTTTTTTTAAAAAATTAAAATTTTTTAAAATCTTGCACAACAAAAACTAGAACATACAAAGATTTGTCAATTTTATTACATATAAAGAAGTACTCCACCTATCTAATACACTTTACAGAATTGAAGTCGGATTATTTAAGCAGCCTCAGCAATGTTTTAAAGTTATAAACAATTTTTTGGCTTATAAAAAAATTAGTATGTGGCCAGGAGGGTGTGCTATGGGCTCCTTTATTTAGATGGACTTACCCAAGATTTTTATGTATTTTTTGACCCGTAGAACACGATTTTTTTGGATAACAGTTGATCCGAATGTCGATAAGATTGTTATAAACAAAGAACTTGAGGAATTACATAACATCGATTTTTCTCAAAATAATATATTTTTTTGTATTTTTTGGGTAATTCTAAGAAAAAAATGTTCTTACAAGTTTTTTCGTAGGATGCATAGTTTTCAAGATAAACGCAGTGGAACTTTCAAAAAATCGAAAAATTGCAATTTTTTAACGCGAATAACTTTTGATTAAAAAATAAAATAGCAATTCTGCTGACAGCATTTGAAAGTTTAAGTCAAATTATATCGGTTTTAATTATTTGCATTGTTAAAAATTAATTTTTTTATTCTTAAACAAAGCTATTTGTTTATAAGCCAAAAAATTGTTTATAAGTTTAAAACATTGCTGAGGCCCCTTAAATAATCCGATTTTAATTATGTAAAGTGTATTAGATAGGTAGAGCACCTCTATATATGTAAAAAAATTAGCCAACTTCTAAATGGTCTACTTTTTGTTCAGAAAGATTTTAAAAAATTTGAACTTTTTTAAAAACATTTAGATTGCAAATTTATTATGCAAAATCTATTAGGTCGATTTTAATGAAATTTGGTACATGGTTTAAGTATGTTACAAAAAATTTCCTAAGCGAATTACTAAGGTTCTAAGTGCCACCAAAGTGGTTAAAAACATTGAATAACAACAGGCGTATTTTGCCCCCTTATTTTGTATTTATTGCTATATTGCAGAAAACGTAATAAGTTAAGACATTTTTGACCAGTCGTATATCATACAAAATTCAATTATCTTTATTTTATTTCTCTACGACTTTGTTCCAAAATGAATCGTTTTAAAGTTATAAGAAAAGAAAGCAGAAAAAAATCGACGTTTTTCGAAATTTTTAAATATTTTACTTTTTTTATTAATGTTCCGGGCATATTTGAGAAGGAGCATAAGTCAATTATTATTACTGAAGGTGTCACCTAACTTTATCTGCAAAAATCCGAATGCCACCTCTCACATCCAAAAATAGACGTTTTTTCACAGATCCTTACTGGTCTATATGTAGAGATGCAACAAGTCAAACTAGTTTGATCTTATTCAACAAACTTGACTTGAAAACCAAACTTTTTTTGTAAAAAAGTTGACTTGACTTGATTTCGATATCTTTAGGTTTGACTTGAAATCAAACAAGTTTGAATTTCATATTGCGCAACGTGTTTATTTCCAATTCTAATTGTGAGCGTACCGACTTTTGTGTTGACTTATTTGGATAGGTTTGAATCTGTACTCTGCTGCCCCGCAAATTAGTTTGTAGTTCATATTGAAGCATATGCTTGGCTTTTTTATTACGTTCGTTTTGAAGTGCGTGCTTTGTGAAATAATATCTGAACTTGAATATTTTTCGACTCAGAATAGGTACCAGATCAAATTGAGACTGATTTTGAAGGTATTCCCACTGCAAAAATTAAGAGAAACAAAAAAAAAGTCGAAGCAGAATTAATTAAGAAAAATAAATATACCTACTGATAAATGAAAATTGAAAAGTGCATACTTGTATTATGTAAAAATAAAGAACAGCGTTATAAAATAACAAATAGTGAACTAATTCTTTAAGACGACATTGCAAAGTCGCAAAAAATTCATTAAACCTACTCTATCAAAAATATAATATTTTGTTGCTCCTTCATAAATTTTTGTTAAAAAGTAGATTAAATTACACTTGGTATGATAAAAAAAACTATCCAACCAATTCTTTGTTTTCACTCAAATACAGGGTGTTTCATTGGGAAAGTAACATACGTTAACTGTAGAAAGAGGACACTTAGGCGGTCTCAAAAATACCATACTTAATGGGTCTTACTCCATTAATAACAAAGATACTGGGTGTTTTACCTATTTTGCCATTTTCTTAATTGGTTCATAACTTTTTAACCACACTGTATATATATTTTATATTTGGCACGCAAATATCATTTAAGGTGTACAATAAATTAATTTATTTACAATTGTAAAAAATCCAGGTCCGGATTAAAAATATTGGAAAAATGTTCCGACCCGAAAAAAACACCCTGTACATTAAATTTTTTTAAAATGGATTTTTCAATTGAAAAGAGGATAAAAAACTAAATTCAGTGGTGTACTTTTAATTTTCGGCAAAATGATTTTTCTGGTGAAATTTTGAATTTGAATTCTGAAATTAAGTGAATTGCGAGAGCTCTAAGTAGAAAAAAAATTGAAATACAACTTACAACTTGTCAAACACACTGTATATTGATTTTATATTTAACACCCGAATATTCTTTTAGGTGTCCAATCAATTAATTTATTTACAATTATAAAAAATCCAGGTCCGGATTAAAAAATATTGTGTAAATGTTCCGACCCAAAAAACACCTTGTATATTACATTTTTTTAAAATGGATTTTGCATTTGAAAAGAGGATGAAAAACAAAATTAGTGGTATACTTTGAATTTTCGGCAAAATGATTTTTCTGGTAAAATTTTGAATTTGAATTCTGAAATTATGTCAATTGCGAGAGCTCTAAGTAGAAAAAATTAAAATGCGACTTAATTTTAATTAATACCATTATTTAATCTAAATTGGTAAAATATTAATATTTTAGTGTTTTTTATTATGTGTGAAAAATAGTTTTTGGCGAATATGCATCTTTAAATAATGAATAAATAATAAAGGGTCAATAAAGAATACATCACTTTAACCAACAAAATAGCTAAAAATTATAACAAAACAGCGAAAATTTGCAGCATAATAACTATTCAAAACTAAACTACTTATTCAAAATTACCACCATCAAAAATTATTTTTTTTTTATACGTCGGTACGGTAAATTTTTGTAGTTAGATACCTAGTGTCATGTGTACTGTGTGTGTTGAGTAAGTGTCTTGTTACTTTGCAAAGGCAACGTCATTGTCTTTGCAAAGAGACGCTAATTGTATCCGAACGTCTGCGGTCCCTCCGGTGAGTACCGATCTCACAAGGACACAAACTATTTTCATTTATTAATTTATAATAAAAGAAAAATTTCTGACCCTGGTGAGACTCGAACTCACGACCATTCGGACCTTTCATCACAGGGGACATCACACCTCGGACACAGAGGGGGTCATCAAAAATTATTGTTATGTGTGCAAATGTTAATATTTTACCAATTTAAATTAAATAATGGTATTAATTAACATTAAGTCATATTTTAATTTATTTTACTTTGAGCTTCGCAATTCACATAATTTCAGAATTCAAATTCAAAATTTTATCAGAAAAATCATTTTGCCGAAAATTCAGAGTATACCACTAATTTTGTTTTTCATCCTCTTTTCAAATGCAAAATCCATTTTAAAAAAATTTAATATACAAGGTGTTTTTTTGGGTCGGAACATTTACAAAATATTTTTTAATCCGGACCTGGATTTTTTATAATTGTAAATAAATTAATTGACTGGTCACCTAAAAGAATATTCGCGTGTTAAAAATAAAATCAATATACAGTGTGGTTGACAAGTTGTAAGCTGTATTTCAATTTTTTTCTACAATTGACAGAATTCAAATTCAAAATTTCACCAGAAAAATTATTTTGTCGAAAATTCAAAGTATACCACTGAATTTAGTTTTTTATCCTCTTTTCAACTGAAAAATCCATTTTAAAAAAATTTATTGTACAGGATGTTGTTTTAGGGTCGGAATATTTGTCCAATATTTTTTAATCCGGCCCTGGATTTTTTGCAATTGTAAATAAATTAATTTATTGTACGCCTTAAATGATATTTGCGTGCCAAATATAAAATAAATATACAGTGTGGTTAAAAAGTTATGAACCAATTAAGAAAATGGCAAAATAGATAAAACACCCAGTATCTTTATTATTAATGGAGTAAGACCCATTAAGTATAGTGTTTTTGACACCGCCCAAGTGTCCTCTTTCTACAGTTAACGTATGTTACTTTCCCAATGAAACACCCTGTATAAAAAAGTTATGTCGATAAAACGAAACTTACCAGCAAGCAATTCCAAGCATACAAGAATCATCAAAAGTAAGAACTAAAAAAGGATACTAAATGGGAGAAAAACAACTCAAAATAATCTGCTATGCAGACGATGCAAGTATAATTAGTCCAGGGCGCATCTGTTTTGAGATGGACGTTGAGAGGTGACTCAAATTTTTTTGCAGAAATTGATTGAAAATAGATCAAATAATAATATTTGAGTTATCCTCCCTCTCAAAAAGGTCCGGAACATTGTTTAAATAATCAAAATGTCAAAAAATGAAGGAAAAATTCGATTTTTTTCTTGGTTTTTTGATTATAACTTTTAAAGTATTAATTTCCGAGAAAAGTTGTACTTACATAAAAGTTGCGTAATTAAATTTCCTACAACATAGAATTGGTTAAAAATTTAAAAAATAGTCACCCCAGTTGCAAAATAGCATTAATTGTGAAAAAAACATACAAAAACAAGTATTTGTATTTTACGTTTTTCAACCATTTATGCTACACTTAGGACCTTCATATTTCACCCAGAAAAGCTTTATGATACAGTAAAACAATTCTGTAAATTTAATTAAGATCGGCGCAATAGATTACGCAAAATAAATTTTGCAATCCAGCTTTCGCAAAAAAATTCATTTTTTTTAAATGTTACAGGACTGAAAATAAAGCAGGTAGCAGGTTGAAATTTTTTTTGCTTATAGAAGTGTACTGTACCTTTCATTTGCAATTTGAAAAATTAACATCGATTAATTACCACGGCGTCAGGAAATTTTCTAATAAACATTAGTTTTTGGTGCTACGCGCAGGACAGCGGTGTTCGATTCACACAAGTTGATTTCCACCAAAATTTCTTCCAATATTTATCTAATATATTATTACTCTATATTTTGTTGTATTTTAATATTTTAATTCCACAAAAATCAAACTAATTTTATTATTGTTTGTGAAATATTGTTTAAACAATTGCTTATGTTTAAAAATAATAAACTTTTATTCTCTAAGTTAAAATATATGAACAAAGAAAATTTTTGCTAATAAAAGTGTTATTTCAAAGGATAGAGTATGTGTTTTTATTTTGCAAATAACAAATTTATTTAGTTATATCGAAATGTAATAAAAATGAAAATGTATCAATCATTATCAAAGGTGATTGGAATGCCCAATCAGAGCAAACTATCCGCTGTCCTACGCGTAGCACCAATAATTAATGTTTATTTAAAAAAATTCCTGACGCCGTGTTGTTAATCGATTTTAATTTTGAAAAATTGCAAATGAAAGGTACAGTATTATACACTTCTATATGCAAAAAAAATGTCAACTTGCTATCTGCTTTATTTTCAGTCCTGTAACATTTTGAAAAAATGAATTTTTTTTGCGAAAGCTGGATTGCAAAATTTATTTTGCAAAATTTATTTTGCAAAATCTATTAAACCGATCTTATTGAAATTATCAGTGTTGTTTTACTGTATCATAAAGTTTTTCTGGGTGAAATATGAAGGTTCTAAGTGTATCATAAATGGTTGAAAAACGTAAAATGCGAATACTTGTTTTTGTATGGTTTTTTCGAAATTATTGCTACTTTGCAACAAGGGTGACCATTTTTTAAATTTTTAACCAATTCTATATTATAGGAAATTTAATTACGCAACTTTTACGTTAGTAAAACTTTTCTCGGAAATAAATACTTTTAAAGTTATAATCAAAAAACGAAGAAAAAAATCGAATTTTTCCTTAATTTTTTGACAGTTTGATTATTTAGACAATGTTCCGGACCTTTTTCAGAAGGAGGATAACTCAAATATTATTATTTGATTTATTTTCAAGCAATTTCTGCAAAAAAATTTGAGTCACCTCTCAACGTCCAAATGTACTAATATTTTTACAGATGCGCCCTGGTCTAAATCCACCAATTTAACATAACCACCAGAAAATGTAACATGTTAATTTCCCCAAAACAAATCCAATAAGATGTTAATGGGAGCTGGAGGGTTAGATAATAGAACAAGTAATGAAGTTTAAATATCTAGGCATCACACTATCTAGCTACGGAAGGCTCGAAACAGAAGTGGAAGATCATGTGAATAGAGCGAACATAGCCGCAGGTTGCCTGAATGACACAATATGGAGAAATAAAAATATCGGAAAAGAAATGAAAGGCAGAATTTACAAAACAGAATTACAGTAATTAGACAGTAATGACATACGCGGACACGACCCGACACAGAGAAGACAAAAAGATTGCTCAAAACAGCGAAGATAAAAACTCTTCGAAAAATATGTAAGGTAAGACTTTATGAGACAGCTAGAAGTACAGATATACAACGGAGATGCAAGGTGGATAACATTAATAACTGGGTAAGAAACAGAAGAAAGAAGAATATAATGGAATGACCACATAAGCCGAATGACAACAAGTAGAGTAGTAAGGACAGCGAGAGACGGTTCCCCAATAGGAAGACTATCACTAGGAATACCACGAAAACGAAAGAACGACAACTTACTAAAGGCACATTGAAAAAACAGACAGATTCATGTCTATACAAAAAGAAGAAGGAGAGTTTGTATAGGTGGTTTCTTAAACGGCAATGTTCAGTTACCATTTCAGTTCTTAAGTATTTTATTTCTTTGGACGGTATGGATTCCTGGCTTCTTACACCATTTAGACAAACGGTAAATGTATCTCTAAGCCAAGCCGCACACCAAAGAAATATGAAACGAAAAACATGAAACATAAAACGAAAAACATGTTTCATGAAACTAAAACACTGCTAAATAAATCTCAAAGTCCGCCTACCAATGAAACTAGTGTGATTCATGCTCATGACACATTTTTATTTTCGGAGAGTTTCATAAATGGCCGGACGTATATTTGTTTAGCAGTGGTTTATTTCCATGAAACGTAATTTACGTTTCATGTTTCTTTGATGTGCGGTCGGGCTTAAGGAACGTATCCATACGTTGGTGCTCCGTGTAACTGCCCTACATAGTGGATACGCTGGTGCTCCCAGAGTGGCGTTAACCCTCGGCGATTCAATTGGCGGCGGTTTATATGTAGAGGAACGCATGAGGTATCCATTGGAGCAGTTACACGGAGCACCAACATAATGGATACTTGCCTTTACAAATGAAACATCCTGGAAACTATTGTTCTGTAATAATGAAGTGTGCAATGAAAGTTGAATTATTTTCATTATGGAATTTGCTATCATCTAAATGTAACCACATCCTTCAGAGTTTTTTTTTAAGAAATTAGATTCGGTGTAAAGTTTCACGGCATGTGTCTTGTAATAATACAATTTTTTCGGAGAGGTTATAGAGCTTAGTTTGTAACTACTTTAGATCTGGGATAAAGATGTTAATTACAAAATTAGTAGTAGAGAAAATAAAATAATACAAAACAAAAAGCAAAAGATATAAAAATGAATGTACTCGTTTCTACATTATCAACCCCAACCCCACGCTATATAGACGCTATTATGCTAATTATAAAGAACAATAATAACGAATATTGCAAAACAGACGACAACAATTAACTAAAAGCACTGATTAAACACAGTAGTTAAAGCACCGATTTGTAATGAAATTAATTAAATACATTCAAATTAAATATAATGAAATACTGAACTCTAGAGCTCTAGTTCAATACGTAACCTCGAATAGTTCAAACAATGTGATGTGTATACTAATTACCTATATAGTTTTCCAGGGAAAACAGTAATATACATTCTTGATTTTAACTAATGGTAACTACCATGTACATAAAACCACTACTGTACACTGTATCTACCAATTAAATTTAACAACCTAGCAGGGTAAAATAGTTTGAAACAATCCCATACAAAGGTGACACTTTTGGCATTTAAAATATTAAAATCGGGCAAAATAACATACATCTAACTCTAACTGGCATAACACGCAAAAAGATATTTTTTTTAAAGATAGAAAATTTTTATTAAAAAATCCTTTATAAAAAGCATTTTAAAAGAACCCTTTAGGGCTATATCACAAAACGTTTTCGGAATGAAAATTCCACCTTCAGTGCTGCTACGAGGTAACCAAATATATGGCTGAAAACCATTTAAATGTTATAAAACCAGACATATTACATTGTTGCTGATAATTATATAGGATGTTTAAATTTTAAGGTGATTTACTTCATGGCAACGTAAAACTCTCCGGCGGGAGTTGTTGGCCCGAAAAGAATCTCTTTAAGGCTCGATGCACAATTGCGTGTTTTCAAGCTGCATACACGATAAATTATTTCTTTTAGAAATTTTTAATGATATTTGGTTATACAACGCAGTCATTGAGGAATGGAAAAATGTTGTAGTTGTACCAATCCCCAAACCACAGAAAAATCCCAACCTTGCAGAATCTTATCGGCCCATTTCCATCCTGTGTCATGAAAACTTTTGAACAGATTATTAAGCACCGGTTAGAATTTCATTTGACTAGCACTGCTTTTTTTCCTTTGGAACAATTTGGTTTTAAAAAAGGGTTTAGTACTATCGACACAGTATCTTATTTAACAACAGACATTCAGTTATGTTTTTCAAATAACCATTATTTAGGTGCTGCATTTCTCGATATAAAAGGTGCCTACGATGCAATTAATATCATTATGTTAAGAGAAGAATTGCTTCAGGCAGATGTTCCTCCAAGAAAGTGTAATGTCTTGTGTAATCTTCTCACACAAAGAAAAGTTTATGTAAGGTCGAATAACAATTCTATAATAGGCCCCAGACGATCATCCACAGGTTTACCACAGGGCTCTGTTACCTCTCCCCTTTTGTTTAATATTTTTACAAAAGAAATACACGATGGAAATAATAATTATAATATTATACAGTACGCTGATGATTTTGTCATTTATAACACTAATAAAAAATTAGAAGCAGGCATAACTGAGCTCACGTCACATATACCATATACAGCAAACTACTTTGAAATTTGAATCGTTAGGTTTTTCCTTAACCCCTCAAAAATCTAATGTTACCATCTTTACAAGACATAATCTGCCCAATATTGATAATATTAATGTAAATGGTACAATATACCCAGTATCCAATAAGGTAACTTATCTTGTAATTATTCTTGATAAGATGCTTAGCTTGAAACCATTTATATAAAATATAAAATCAAAATGTTTAAAAGGTATAAATTTTTTAAAATTCATAAGAAGAACTTGGTGGGGAGCAGATCCACAATCGTGTTTAACTTTCTACAAAGCATTTATTAGGTCCATCCTGGATTACGGATGTACGTTGTATGGATCAGCCAGTCCTTACACCCTAAAACGATTGGAAATAATTCAAAATACTTCCCTAAGACTCTGTTTAGGTGCAATGTGTTCAACGCCTGTGGAACCTCTTCGGATTGAAGCACAGTGGTTGTCAGAAAAATTTATTATTAAGTCTTCTTTTAAAAATCCTACTCTGTTACACAAAATAGCTTTATTAAATAACCACGATTTAACAAACAAATATTGGTTAAAAAACCTTCACCTCCATTATGTATGGCTTTTAGAAATACAAGTCCTTACAATAGTGCTTTAAAAAGACCTATTTCAGTCGATAAATCTGAATTCTTTGATATGTTGGAACCAATAGCAATTAATATTCCTGTATACTATGAAAATTTGTTGATAAGTAAAAATACTCTAAGCGCCTGCATAGCAAATCTGCCAGATTTTCTGGAAATATATACCGACGCATCAAAACAAAATGACGGTACGGGGTGTGCATACTATATTTATATACCATCAACAAACGTTCAAGAAAAATTCAAACTAAATAACAGTACCTCCATTTTTTCTGCAGAAGCGATTGATATTATTAAAGCCTGCGAGTATATCGAACAAAACAAGTTAAAAAAAATACATCTTTTGAGTGACTCCTTATCGGTTCTTAAATGCATCGCTAACCCAATTAATGTGGTGGATACTGATATAAATCCTTTTATTAGAGAATTAAAAATCATAAATTAAGAAAAAGTCAATACGAATTAAAATTCACTTGGGTAAAAGCTCATATAGGACTTGGTGGAAATGAAGTTGTAGAGTCCTTAGCCAAAGAAAGCATCACAACTGGACTGTATATGGAGAACACTTTAGGAGCTCAAGAATATTAATTTAACGATATCTAAAAGTAATTTTAAGGGAAAATGGAAATTTCATTGGAAAAAATATTGCTGTAATTTCCCCACACGATACACACTGTTATATTCAAGTATTCCGACAGTGTTGTGGCACCAAGAGTATGATTTTACAATTTTACAATATTGTGACCATTTGTAGGCTTAAATACGGACATGCAAGCTTTCCTCAACATTTATATAGAATCGGTGTAGTCAATACCGAATTTTGTGAAACCTGCAATGTGGTGAGCGACTTAGATCACATATTTTATGCTTGCAGTAAATTTGAAATACAAAGACAGGAATTTATTAATAGTTTATTATTGCAAAACTTATACACCCCTTTCAATCTACTCCGTTTACTATCATTAAATATGTATCAGGTGTACAAAAGTATTCTTAAGTTTATTAAAATGTGTAACTTAAAACTTTGGTGTAGGTGTTAAGCTCGTTACCTCTGTTATATTGCCAAATATTTTACCTATTTACCTATCCCTATACTTTCCATGGTCTACCCTTTCTATCTGTGAGTCACCTTGAATGACCCCTAGGTGCGAAAAGTAATGATAGTTCCTCTCCTCATCGTACTTCTTCTTTTAATTTCCAGAATAATAGTGTAGTTAGTTTAGTTAGAATAGGTTACACATTTGCTACTGGCTGAATAAGCAAATGAGCTCGAAGGCCAAAAAAAAGCTGCATGCACGCTGCGAGCAAGCTACGTGCGATCGCTGGCGGTTCAACAGTACATGAGTTGAATTTATTCCCTGCACACTCAAGCTAAGCCGCGGCGTGCAAGCTGCTTGCAAGTGACTTATTCCGCTAGTTTCTGCTATGCCGCCACGGGCACGCTGCTTGAAGGCCAGTCAAGCGGTTTGCAAGTCTCTGCTAGGCAATCATTCAGTACACGTTGAGCGAGCGATCGATTTCAACGTAGATACAGAGCTGTTTATCTCTGGCGTGTACTGACGCCGAGAAATCGCTCAAATGTATATTAACGGGAAACCTGCTTGAAAGCAAGCAGCTTGCTCGCAGCGTGCACGCAACTTGAAAACACGTAAGTGATTTGTTGTAAGCTGATTGTTTTCAAGCGAAGTTTCCCGTCAACACTCATTTGAGCGGATTCCCGGGGTCAATACACGCCAAAAATAAACAGCTCTGTATCTGCGTTGAAATCGATCGCGTGGTCAACGTGTACTGAATGATTGCTCAGCAGAGACTGCTAATGCTAACTAGCTAAACCGCCCGATTTGTTTTCAAGCAGCGTGCACGTGGCGCCGTAGAAGAAACTGTATATAAAAGAAGATGTACTGTTGAACCACCAGCGATCGCACGCGCACGAAGCTTGTTCGCAGCGTGCACGCAGCTTGAAAACAAGCAAATGCGCATCGAGCCTTAGGCAATACCTCTAGACTCTAGAGTTTCCATTGATTATGGAATTCTTCTATTACTTTCGATTTTAAAAGTTTGCGTTTGCTAAAAAATTATTTATTAAAATCTTTCGGTTTGTTTTATTGATTTCTAATTTTACTTTAGCAATAAAACTAATATACATTTAGGAAAATATTCCAATAAATGTAACATATAGATAATTATTTCAACAAGACATATCTCGTTGAATTTGGATTATTTTCTCTAGTAATTATATGAGTATTCTTTACAGTATGAATATTCTTTAAAATTAATTTAAAAAGTTGTTTGGACTTTCAAAAGACTCCAAATCACCCTTACAATTACTTATTAAAATTTGCAGACATTTGATATCCTCCACCAGTTTTATATAAACTCCAGAAATAAAAGTTGAAATAAGCTACTTATAAATCGTTGAGCTTTTCTTCATTTCAGAAATTTTAGGCGTGGGCGGGAAATGAATGGAAGCGATAGTTCTAAAGTTAGCAAATATTCGTTTCAGTTGTTTATTTTTGTCTGATACCAGTTTCCGACTAACTTTCTTTATTAAAATTACAGCAGATTTTTATTCTCCATTGATTTAAAACTATATTTTCTAATTCTAAACACTAATGTCTGCTAACTTAAAATTGTTGCAATAATGCAACAATTCTGTATAAAAAGAAACACGAATTTTTGGACATAATATCTCAAATTTGGAAAAGTAATTGTGAGTTGGATTTATTTGAGAATATGAAACAAGTGTTAATTAAACATGGTATTGAGAATTATAGTTCGCAATCATGTTTGCAGATTTCCTAGATTGAATATAAAAAAGTAAGGGACATTTTTAGGTGATGACATTCTTCAGAATACACCATCCGACAAGAAAACGTCGGAACATAATAGTCGAGGAAATGAAGCATTTTGGCTCGCAATTTTTTCGTCCAGCATGGATTTACTTGAAATTTTCACAGATGGTAGGGAATAGTCCAAGGATCATGTTCTATATCATGCCGATGTACGCTAAAACTTTGGGGGTGGTTGCCACCCCATCTCGGGGGCGGGAATTTTTTATTACATTTTAACTATGCAAATCGATGTAAACAGTTATTCTGAGAAAAAATGTTTTTTGCATTTTCTTCGTAAAACTAATATTTTTCGAGTTATTCGCGCTTGAAAGTAACAGTTTTTCGATGAAATAATCGACTTTTTTAGAGGGTTTTTTGAGAATACCTCGAAAAATATGCATTTAATCAAAAAAACTGTAGATATCAAAATTGTACCTTTTAGTAACACAAACCAAATTCTTTTTCTGTAATATCTTTAAGACCAATACAAACCGAGATACGGCATGTTAAAAGTTAGCTTTTTTTGTCAAATACATCATTTGAAATATTCAAAGTAAAATAACGGAAAAACTTTGCATTTTTCGAGGAAAACTTAAAAAAAGTCTTTTTTCAAGTATATTAGGCCTCTCAAAAAATAATAATAATAAGTTTCTAGCCTAAAAATTAGGTGACTTATGATCAAAAAAAGGTCGGTACCTGCTTTTCTCTATGAAAAAATCAGTGAAAACAACCCCCTAACTAACCTCCTAATTAAAAATTGGTCTTCACCTTTCTGTAATTCCCTTTATATTTGTATTATCAATACACCCTAGATGTTTGACCTATTTAGAAGGCCTAATTTTAGAAAAATTGGAGTTTAAAGAAAATAGTTCTTTTTGGAATTTCTCATTTTTCACCTTTTACTTCAAAATATCTCCGAAAATACTGGAGATACGAAAAAAATGGTAGACTACTAAATTGTAGCTTTCTTAATAACGAAAATTCCTTTGTGCATAGATTTTCATTACAGTGAACAATTAGTGAGATATAGCTGTTTAAAATCTCTATTTACGAGCAAACACCCCCTTATTAGAGCCCTTTAAACCCACCCTAACTAAAAACTAAGGGATCTCACGAAATTAAGTTTACACAGTCTTATAACTCCCCAAAAATCCTACAAAGTCATTTTTGAATAAACTTTTTACCGCCAAAAATGAAGGTGCTATGCTTATAAAACGAATTTTTTTTAGAAAAATTCGGATAGTCCGCTTATGGATAATTTTCAATGTATGTATAATACCACAAAACCGGTTCGTATAATGGAAGATGACTAAAAAACTATTTGTATTTGTATTTGTACATATTTGTAAATTCGTATTTTTGTGTAAATTTGTAAATAAATGTTTTTGTAATTCTTTAATTCTACTTTTTTTTTCTGTATAGATCTATTAAAATATCTACTTATAAAAACTGTAATGTTATTAAGGGTGGTTTTTCAGGGTTGAAATAATATGATATATCCTAAAGTATAAAACAATCATTATTTAACTAATCAAAAACAAATTTTACCCATATTAAAGTTTACAATGTTTTTATTTTTGACAATAAGGGGTAGTTTAAACCCCTAAAAATAATCAACGCCCTTAAGCATGATACAGAATATGAAGTACAGGGTGACATGATCCTAATCTTAAATTTTTATGTAAATCGATGCAAGCCGAAATTATTCTTTAAGGATAAGAAAATTTTTTATATATAGCTCCAACAAGGGTGGTTTTAAGGGTTTAAAATATTATGATAGTATATCTTAAAGCATAAAACAATCATTATGTAACTAATAAGAACCAAATATTGACAATATTAAAGTTTAAAATGTTATTTTATAATTTTTTACAATTAGGGGTAGTTTTCACCCTTAAAAAACCAAAAGCGTACAACGGCTTAATATAGAAAATGAACTAGAGGGTGAAATGAGCCTAATTCCAAATTTTTGTACAAATCGATGCTGGACGAAAAAATTGCGAGGTTTTGCCATTTTTTCAGCATCATTTCCTCGACTATAAGTAATAAGGAACAGGAAATCTTGGCAAAGAATAGGCAGAGATGGAAACAGGGAAACTGATCCAGGAACTAGGCTTGTCTCCACAGTGGGGACTCGCTGCTATCTTCAACAGTAGTTTCGGTTCATTTTTCATCACCATCAATATAGAAAGCATCAAATCAACCAAGCCTTCCACTGTGTTCCACTATTCCGTGGATACAAACAGAATATGACACACAGTATTTTCATATATCTTGACTTTTGCTTGCAAATAAATAGGTTTGTAACTATAAAACCTTTTCAAACTAGCCGTAACAGGTCGGTGAGTTCGCTGCACCAACAAATGAAAGAGATTTGAAATTGGTATTTAAACTTGCCAGGTTGGTATTTTAATTGGTATTTTAATTAATATTATCAGTAGTAATTGCACAAGAGCTCTAAAATTCTATATTAATTTTAGAGATCGAGTGCAATTTGTTGCGATTATTTCATGAATAAAACTCTTCAAAACATTGTAATTTATTTATGTAAGTACAAATTAGTACAATTAAACACACAGTTGTTATAAATATTTTACGGTTGAAAGTTATCACTTTTATAATTTTTAAAACATTAATTGTCATTAATGTCACTGAATGTATTTTTTTATAGCAACGAAGGGCATCTGACGTAATATACTTGACGACGGGAAATTATCAAAAATTATCAATTTAATTTAGATTTCTGTAGCTTTCTATTGGTCAGAATCTCCTATGAATGAAATAATCATTTTTTGTATAATATTTGAAAATGTATAAGCAGTTCCTAAGCATTTCAGTTTTGTTTTACATACAGTTCAAAGGAGGCTGGATATTGTTGGTCTATCTTACTAAAGTGTACAGGTGAGTGACAGGGACTTAATTCGGTGTCTGTAGCCAGAAGTAAACATCATTTCGTAGACTCAAAAGGGACTACGTATTACGTATGTTATACAAATATCGGATAATTGTATAATTGTTTTGTAACGTGCATTGAAGTCCCGTGATGAAGCACGATAACATAGTCTGTTTTTTACTCTAATTACACTCACACCGATTTTGGACGATCGATTTTATATCGACCGTCCAAATACCGATTGTGAACTACATGTTTGTGAGAACGGGACATTTCACACACGCCGGCACCGATAAGCGGTGTATTTCGACCCAGCGGTCTACCAGTCTATTTCGACTGGTATGTATAAACATAAAAATCAGTACTAATCATTTAGGACTGCTAATTGATCTCAGCGAAGGTGTTAATCCCGCACTATTATATTGACCTGCACTTTAACCTCCTTTGCAACATAGAGAGGTTCAAAATTATGGAATAAATTTATTTTTTCGAGAATAAGCCACTTTGTGGAGAAAAATCCGGAGACAGGTCGATTTTTATTTTTAAATTATGATTTTTTGGCATATATCATACTAGTGATGTCATCCATCTGTCATCCCAGTATAGGGGGTCGTGTGATTTCTCATTTGAAAGGTTATTCAAAGTAATCTAAGCATTAGCCTAATAAAAATCGACTTGTCTCGGGATTTTTCTCCAAAGTGGCATATTCTCGAAAAACTGAATTTTTTCCATAATTTTGGATCTCTCTGTATATACAGCAGCTTTTTCTCGATAATCTGTATCAGGTATTATTGAAACAGTCAAGCCTGTTATATTACTTCATAATATTTATATTTCATGACAACAAGAAATATATCGTAGTCCAAAATGTGTCTACTTGTCTGTCTAGGAGTGACCCCATTTTAAAGAATTACTGGGACAAGCTGGCTGAAATTCGTTAACGGTCAAATAATTGATCATGGTTCAAATCATTGTTTCACATTAAAATACCGTCAATGCAAACTGGAGAGAAGATTCTAGATACACACAACTACAAGTACAATATCCTTGAATATATTTATTTTCAAATTAAAAAGCTTCTCTGTATGTTTATGATTAGTTCAATTATAAGTTACGAGAATTTTTGGAATTTGGTCTGACTGTTATAAAAAGAGTAACAATAATATATTGATTTTTTCCAATCAACATTTTTCAAACCGCACCTATATTGAAAACATCAATTTGGACGTATCACAATTAAAATTATTTGATGTTTTAGATGTTGGATGAGCTTCAGTTTATTTGTTTTTTATTACTAGTATTTATTTCGGAAAAAACTGTTTCAAAAATTGGTCATTTTATTTAGTTGCTCGTAAGTGTGCTTTCCAGCTGTTTAAAATCATAAAAATAAACATGTTAGTATATAGTTATGTAGTTGCAGTTAAACACCAAGAATAGTCAATGCAATTCTTCTTCTTGGCCTTCTATTGTCCATATTTAGACATATAGTCGAGGAAATGAAGCTGAAAAAATGGTAAAACCTCGCAATTTTTTGTCCAGCATCGATTTGTACAAAAATTTCGGATTAGGCTCATTACACCTTCTAGTTCATTTTCTATATTAAACCGTTGTACGCTTTTGGTTTTGTAAGGGTGAAAACTACCCCTAGTTGTAAAAAATTATAAAATAACATTTTAAACATTAATATTGTCAACATTTGGTTCTTATTAGTTACATAATGAATGTTTTATGCTTTAAGATATACTATCATAATATTTCAACCCTTAAAACCACCCTTGTTGGAGCTATATATAAAAAATTTACTTATCCTAAAATAATAATTTCTGCTTGCATCAATTTACATAAAAATTTGGGATTAGGATCATCTCACCCTGTACTTCATATTCTATATCATGCTTAAGGGCGTTGATTATTTTTAGGGGTGTAAACAACCCCTTATTGTCAAAAATTATATAAAAACATTGTACACTTTAATATGGGTAAAATTTGGTTTGGATTGATTAAATAATGATTGTTTTATACTTTAGGATATAATATCATAATACTTCAACCCTTAAAAACCACCCTTAATAACATTACAGTTTTTATAAGTAGATATTTTAATAGTTCTATACAGAAAAAAAAGTAGAATTAAAGAATTACAAAAACATTTATTTACACAAAAATACGAATTTACAATGTACATTGAAAATTATCCATAAGCGGACTATCTGAATTTTTCGAAAAAAAAATTCGTTTTATAAACATAGCTCCTTCATTTTTGGCGCTGAAAATATTTTTCAAAAATGACTTTGTAGGATTTTTGAAGAGTTATAAGACTGTGTAAACTAAATTCCGTAAGATCCCTCAGTTTTTAATTAGGGTGGGTTTAAAGGGCTCGAATAAGGGGGTGTTTGCTCGTAAATAGAGGTTTTAAACAGCTATATCTCGCTAACTTTTCACTGTAATGAAAATCTATGCACAAGGGAATTTTAGTTATTAAAGAAGCTACAATTTGGTAATCTATCATTTTTTTCGTATCTCCAGTATTTTCGGAGATATTTTGAAGTAAAAGGTGAAAAATGGAAAATTCCAAAAAATTAATTTTTCTTTAAACTCCAATTTTTCTAAAATTAGGCCTTTTAAATAGGTCAAACTTCTTGGGTGTATTAATGATACAAATATAAAAGGAATTACAGAAAGGTGAAGACCAATTTTTAATCAGAAGGGTAGTTAGGGGGTTGTTTTGACTGATTTTTTTATAGAGAAAAGCAGGTACCGACCTTTTTTGATCATAAGTCGCTTACTTTTCAGACTAGAAACTTTTTATTATTTTTTTTGAAAGGCCTAACTGTATACTTGAAAAACGATTATTTTAAGAGATTTATTTAAAAGATTATTATAAGTTTTCCTCGAAAAATGCAAAGTTTTTCCGTTATTTTACTTTGAATATTTCAAATTATGCATTTGACGAAAAAAGCTAATTGTTAACATGCCGTATCTATGTTTGTATTGGTCTTAGCGATATTACAGAAAAATAATTTGGTTTCTGTTACTAAAAGAAACAATTTTGATAGTTACAGTTTTTTTGATTAACTGCATATTTTTCGAGGTATTCTCAAAAAACCCTCTAAGAAAGTCGATTTTTTCATCGAAAAACTGTTTCTTTCAAGCGCGAATAACTCGAAAAATATTAGTTTTACGAAGAAAATGTAAAAACCATTTTTTTCTTATAATCACTTTTTACATCGATTTACATAGTTAAAATGTAATAAAAAAATCCCGCCCCCGAGATGGGGTGGCAACCACCCCCAAGGTTTTAGCGGATAGCGGCATGATATAGAAAATGTTCCTTGGACTATTCCCTACCTTCTGTGAAAATTTCAAGTAAATCCATGCTGGACGAAAAAATTGCGAGCCAAAATGCTTCATTTCCTCGACTAATAGATCTTTATCCAAAACAAAATACTTAAAATTTGTTTGAGCTGTTTTTTGATGTCATCATCTATCCAACTTATCTGTGGTCTTCCTCTTGGTCGTTTAGGAAGGTTTCATCCTTCTTCCTCTTTATAAACAATTCTGCTTGTAACTGACGTATTGATACCTCTATGGAAGATTGCGCCATCTTTTGCTCGGTCGTCCGATACTTCTGCAGATTGGTCATTTATCTCTTGTTATTTTGACTACACACGTCTCCCCCTTTCTGCTTACGTGGCTATTCCATTATTTTTTTCTGTTCAGTATCCATTCGTTTACACACGGTACGTTACATTTTCTTCTGTCTTCACTCTTCTTTTGATCGATCTATCAGCGTATTTCCTATAATTCTTGACGGTACTCTCATTTCAACCGTTTCCAGCAGTCTTTGTGTTATGACTGTGTCGGGTCCTGTTTTTCATATGTCTTACACAAGGTTTTAAAATTCTTGACTTCATCTTAGTGTTAATATGTCGGTTTCACCATGTAATGTTATTAAGGTATCCTGCCAATTTATTTGCTTTTTGTACTTGATCTCTGACTTCTTTGTCTAGGTCTCCATAGCTCAACACTGTAATTCCAAGGTATTTTATTTCCATTATTACTTGTTCAATACCGATGCCATCAACTTTTATTTTACATCTAATTGGTTCTTTGTCCTTTAAGATTGGTTAAGCCATTTCCATTACATTTATTGTTCACTGCAGTCATCAGAGTTAGAAGATCTCCTCTAGTCTCCGCCATTGTGGTAGTACCTGATCTTATTAATGATTTCTAACAATTTTAACCCCCTCGCTGCAATTATTCAACGTTATTTCAAACACTGATCAAAAGAGACATTAAACAGCATTGGTGACATAACACGTCCCTGTCTGACGCCATGCTTAATAGAAACTTTATCTGATACCTCCAGATCCACCCTAACGTTAAGATTCAGTGTATTAAATATTTTTGAGCAGTTTGTTGTCGTACATGTCTAGACCAACTAAGTCCAACCATTGAAATAGTAAAATATGTGGTACTCTGTCAAATGCTTTCTCGAAATCCCACGTTTAAGATAGTAGCGAGTTAGCGACTAAACATCTCTTGTTATCCCGATTTTATGTGGATGAGGATAACCTAGTTTCTAGTTTACGAGATTAATTATAAAATTACTACGTATTATTAAAAATAATAGGAAATTAATACGTATTTTGTCAATTATTTTCAGTGGTTCATACTAAATACATTATACAGTGTGTCAATTTGAAAAGGTACCACCCTCTATAATTTGGTCCCCATATAGAAAGTCTCAAAATTTGCAAAAACACGTCAAATTTATTTGTGGGAAGGACATACTTGTAGACCATTTTTTAACTACATTACATCCCTCTAACGGGGGTGGACATAACCACAAAAATCTTTAATGGAAAAGGGTGTTGAATGATACCTCACTTTAAAGGTCGTCCAACCACCTTTTCAAAAATACCACATACATTATATTTCTTTTCAGTACTTTTGGGAAAATTAAGTGAAATCGGAGAGACACTATGCATCGAGTTCAGAACTCCATCGAATTCAGAACTCCAAAATTTTTTTTGGAGTATTGTACTTCAAATTGATTTTTTTTTGAGTATTGAGTAATTTGAGTATTTTTTGGAAACTTTTTGCAAAAATCAAGTAAAACCGTAAAGATATTAAGTAGGTATCGAGTTAGAAATTTTGTTGGAGTATTGAGCATTTTTTTAAGTATTTTTGTTAAGCATTAGGTTCAAAACACCAAAATTTTTTGTAGTATTGAACGCAACATTAATTTTTTGGAGTATTGGATTATTTTGAGTATTTTTGGAAAAATCAACTAGAACCGTAAAAGTGATTTCAGAACTCCAAAAATTTTTTGGAGAATGGGGTCCAAGATTTTTCCTAAAGTACTGAAGAGAAATATCAATGTACGTGGTATTTTTGAAAAGGTAGTTGAACGACCTTTAAAATGAGGTATTGCTCAACATCTTTTCGTTAAAAATGTTGGCGGTTGAGTCTGCCCCGCTAGAGGGTTGATGTAATTTAGTTGAAGACTGGTCTACAAAATGTCCCCCCCACAAATAAATTTGACGTATTCTTGCATATTTTTAGATTTTCTATACACACTGTATAACATACTTTGAATAAAGAAACTACTTATTTTACTACAAAGCCTCTCTTTCTTTTAACAAATTCTTTGTCTTTTACTTCTAAACATAGAACATTCCTAAATAAATTATTAACCATTAAAGTCGGATTTTTATTGTAAGCTTTCAATTATATTATATTGAATCCCAACATGAAGCCAATTACGAATGAAACACTAGACAGTAAATCTGTTGACGTATTTTCATTTCCATTTCCTTATTACTGACATAAGCATTGTAATACGTACTGTTGAGGTTGAAGTACAATATTGTGGTACCATTGTAGTGCTCTCTCACGTTTTCTCTTTCTCTTTGGTTCGTCTAAGTCTAGAGACAATACACAGCAAACAAAAAAAGACTAAAACGAAAGTATGCGCTATAGGTATACATGGTGTGACAAAGAAAAATTTACTCGTTTCGAATATATTATGTAAGATATCATGAGGAAGGTATAAACTGCCAATACTATGATGAATACTTTCTCTAAAAATTTTTAAAGTGGAGAGAAAAATGTATTGTACAAGTACGTAATACTGACTTAAAAGTTTGTTGTTTTGATTCCTTTTGTAACTAAACAATAGATATACAGGGTGTCCCGAAAAGATTGGTCATAAATTATACCACAAATTCTGGGGTCAAAAATAGTTCGATTGAACCTAACTTACCTTAGTACAAATGTGCTCATAAAAAAAGTTATAGCCCTTTGAAGTTACAAAATGAAAATCGATTTTTTTCAATATATCGAAAACTATTAGAGATTTTTTATTGAAAATGGACATGTATAATTTTCATGGCAGGAACATCTTACAACGAAATTATAGTGAAGTTTGTCCACCCCATAAAAATTTTATGGGGGTTTTGTTCCCTTAACCCCCCCCCCCCAAACTTTTGTGTACGTTCCAGTTAATTCATTATTGTTGGACCATTAGTTAAACACAACGTTTTTAAAACTTTTTTGCCTCTTAGTATTTTTTCGATAAGCCAGTTTTTATCGAGATGCCGCTTCTTTTTTAATATATTTACATAAAAATTTTACGGGGGCTTTGTTCTTTTAAACCCCCCAAATGTTTTTGTACGTTCCAATTAAACAATTATTGTGGTACCGTTAGTTAAACACAGAGTTTTTAAAACTTTTTTGCCTCTTAGTCTTTTTTTGGCAAGTCACCTTTTATCGAGATATGGCTTATTTTTCAAAATATACCTAAAAATGTAAATTATCAATAAATATTCAGATTATTAACAGGTCTCTATAATCATACTTAACCATATACAAATATGTGGTGGATTCGACAAATATTCAAAATATGTCCATAAATACTGGCTTGCCGAAAAAGTACTAAGAGGCAAAAAAGTTTTAAAAACATTGTGTTTAACTAATGGTGCCACAATAATAATTTAATTAGAACGTACACAAAAGTTTGGGGGGGTTTAAAGGAACAAAACCCCCATAAAATATGTATGGGGTGCACAAATTTCACTTAAATTTTTTTTTAAGATGTTGCTGCCATAATAATGCCTCATGTCCATTTTCAATAAAAAATCTGTAAAAGTTTTCGATATATGAAAAAAAATCGATTTTCATTTTGTAATTTCAAAGGGTTGTAACTTTTTTTGTGTGCACAATTGTATATAGGTAAGTAAGGTTCAATCAACCTACTTTTGGCCCCAGAATCTGTGGTATAATTTATGACCAATCTTTTCGGGTATAATAAATTAAAATCAAGTTTGGTTTAAGAATATAAATTATATACTTATAAAGGGTAAGAGATATATACAGTAAGATATATTCCCGTGTTTCATTTAGTACTATATCGTCATTTTTCATATAATACATGAGAGGGCTCTGATTTTTCGTAGAAAACACTTATTAATTTTTTTCAAATTTTCTTCTATCGCTATCGTTTTGAGTTGCTTCTCCATGTATTTTCTTTTTTTGTTTCTATATGTTTTCTGTTGAAATTTTGAACAATTATTTCTGCAACATACCAATCTACAGTCCGTTTCAATTGTCAGAATCAGTATGGTTGTATATTGCAAGCGAGTTTGCCATTCTCTGAATTATCATAAATAAATCCTCCTTTAGTATTCCACAGCAGTTAACAGCGATAATCCTCTGCAAGTACCTGCCTAATACTACTTTCACGGCCGCTACCGTGAAGAGCGACAACATGGGGCTATCCTTGTCAGAGACATGTTAAGGATTGACTTGGCTAGGGATATGCCACTCAATGCATCGGGATGTAACGTCGACATAGGTTTGAGTGGTCTGGCCATCTTTGTCAGTCACATGTGCGGGATCGTTTGGTTAGAAGAGATAGATAGACCAACGATCGACTGTTTCCATGCTGTTTCCTCGTTACGCTTTTTTGGTGAGTATGCCGAGTCTACGCTTAATATGTCAATGATCCTTGTACACTGCATCGCATGTTTGAAATGCGCTGTAGAATAGTAGAAGAGAGCAAACGGTCTCTGGTAATGAAACCAAAGTAGCCTTTTCTCCAAAGAAACCTATACGAAATTCAATTGTCACAGATTTACCAGAATATTAAATAATACACGATTTCCATAGAACAGAAAATTGTCGAGCTATCGTAAGAAATTAAAACACAAAATTGAAAAAGATTTGGACATTACCGCATCAGAAGCCTGGCTACGAAGAATTCTTCGAAAGATGAATTTCCGTTGGAGGAGAGTACAGGGCAACAGTAAAGTGTTGATTGAGAAGACGGAAATAAGGGCGTTGAGAATTAAATTGTTTACCTCGATGAGACAATGTACACAGTGGACTTTATCGACAACTTGGAATGATAATTCTAGTAGATTATTTTATATAGTTCTAAATATTTTTTTCGAAGAACTTTCATTTTCTGGCTTTCATTCTCAGGCAGTTCTGATGACTATAAGAAAGAAACATATTATGTCAACTGATGGTGGTGGCCCCTGAACAAATTAAATCTTAAGCTGACTCTCGTTTAGGGCTTCCAATCCCGCAGCTTGAGTTCAATCTCGGTATTTGCGGGACTACGCATTTTCAATCCCGCGGGATCTCGGTATTTACGGGATCCCGCGTATTGAAAATTAGTCATATTTATATAAGGCAAATAAAACAAAAAAAGGCCCGGATAGCTCAGGCGGTAGCATGTCTGACTTCCACGCATGTAGGTCGGGGTTCGAAACCCAGCGCCGGCGAGAACATCAAGACATTTTTAAAATGTCTATAGGCCCCAGGTAGACTCAGCCTGAATAAAAATGAGTACCTTGGTAAAACCAGGGGTAATAATAGGCGGTTGAAGCGTAGCACAGTCCCTGTTACCTTCCTTGTATACCGTAGGCCCTAGATATGGCAGACTACCCTGCTATAATCCCAAAGCCGCGTTAGCGGTATAAAACGGGAGACTATTATTATTAAATAAAACAATGAACTAACAAAGTAACAAATACCGAAAAAACAAAAATCTATTTTCTTCAAAAAATACACCAACAAAATTTTAAAAATCAACCAAGACAACATTTCAACAAAAAATTGAAATAGTTTACTTTAATTATTTATTTGCTATATTACTTAAAGGTTATTACTACTTATTTAGCTAAAGCTTTAAATTGAAAATGTTTGCGAAGGAAACACAACATCGAACGTCCGAAGTAAACTTTTCGGTGGCAATCCCGCAAATCCCGTGGATCCCGCGGCTGTAATCACGTATCACGCGGGATTGGAAAACGACGCAGGATCCCGCAATACCGAGATCTCGGTATTCCGGGATTGGAAGCCCTACTCTCGTTACTTTATTTTACTCACATTTTGAGCACATACTAGTGTAGAATTATTGTAAATATTTTATCTTAAATTTTAATTCTCCTGTATATAATTTGTCTTAATTATAATTAAGAGCACGCAATAAGAGTCTCACACATTTGGACCTACGTCGTGGTCGGCCCAGATGGGTGGAACGGATTGGAATTACTACGGTAGCCGCAGCCGTTGCGAACTACTTTGAATATTTAAGACATAAGTAAGAATAACAGTCGCCACTCTGTGAACTAATTTTTATTACTAATAAGGAGTGAAATTTATTGCAGTAGAATTTTCATAGTTTCGGATTTAAGCATGAAGAGGGAAAGAAAGGAGACGGTTTTGGTTAGTCTGGGAATCAAGGCAGTTAGTCGATTTTAACATCAGGACCTCGACGGACGTGTTATTTGGGATAATCGAAAAAGACGCAACTTAGAGACGCTTTAAGACGGTATTATGATAAGCCGGTTATAATATTCATTAGACGCAATTATTTCCAAATACATTTCTTTTTGTAAGAACACGTAAAATTTTGGTCGCAATTACACAAACACTTTTACATTTCGTCAACTTAATAGTATCTATATTTTTTTTATTTAGCTAATGCCTCGACAACTGATGGCCATTGGCATGGTAGGTACGGTAATTTTGAACAGTTAGGTACCTAGTGTCATGTGTAGTGTGTGTGTTGAGTAAGTGTCTTGTTACTTTGAAAAGTAGACGTCATTGTCTTTGCAAAGAGACGCTAATTGTATCCGAACGTCTGCGGTCCCTCCGGTGAGTACCGATCCCACAAGGACAGAAACTATATGAAATTTAATTGTCTATTTTATTAATTAAAACTGTTAAGGTCCATACGGACTTTTATTACGATTGTCTTTAAAGAATCCTACACTAGGAAGCAAAATGTTGTTGAATTGTTACTTAGAAAAGTAGGCAGGTGTAGAATGTATATCGTAGATTCTCCCATGTCTAGTAGAAGGCTCAGATTAAAGGTTGTTACCAAAAATTTTGCTTTCAGAGCTTTATAGATCTATAAACTTCGGTCCTTTAGATTTCGTTTGAACTTTGAACTTTCATTTTCTTGTATATAAACTAGTTGCGCCTTGCTTTTTTAAATTTTCTATTTAGTTTTGTCTTGTTTTTTCACGTTTAAAGCATTTTTCCTTAGCTCTTCTTCTTTTCTTCAAAGCTTCTTTGCATTCGTATTACAACTATATTTTATTACACTTTGTTTTTCTGGGATTGTTATTTTTTTATGCTGTTATTTTTCCGAATATAGTAAATGCACGTCCATAGCTTCATTGTGAAGTAGATAAATGGTAGAAACAATACGGACCAACTAATAAGATGTTTATCAACGTTTGAGTTCTACTTTAAACGATGTGTAGGAATTTCAGTTAGTGCATAAAAAATGAAAATGACTAGAGAATAATTGCAAACAAATACCTGAATGAAGTCATTAATAAATTATTTCCAAACAATGTTTCACAGCTCATATCTCTGACGCATTGAGAAAAAATGTTTAAGCCGTGATTCGGTCTGTCTATACTTTCTTTATATAATACAGGGCCCAACTTTAACTTTTTTGTTTTTGGAAGATTCACCGTGTACCGTGAAACATGAATCATGGTTCACGAAGTGGTAATGCAGAGTCCATTCACATCTGAAGAATGCCAAGCACGCCGGTTGCTTTATTTTGCCACAACAAATACAAATGGTCGTACCCAGAATGCACGTACCGTGTTATGACTATGAGGGCACGGTAGTGGTTTCAAAATTGATTTTCGAAGAAGTATCTTATAGTATTTCGAAGAAGTATCATATAAAGTAATAAACGCAGAAGCAATCATGGTGATCTATATTGGTACTGTACTTTTCAGAAGAGCTAACACGTGAATGCATTGTTCGTGCTTGGCAAGCGTAAAGCAATTTTGATAATTAATCTTAAAAATGTTATAGGGATTAAAATTTAAATTTTAAAAGTTAAATTTTATTTAACTAGATGGTATACAGCCAACCTTCGGGTATTATCCCGTTTTATTTAGTTATAGGGATTATTTTTGCAAAAGAACCGTAAGTCACATTAAGTTAATTATAGAAAATTTTTGTTTGATGGGAGATGGTACTAAACAGAGTGTCATTTGTTTCATTTGTTCCATACACCACATGATTCATGATTGGTACTGCAACAATTTGGTAGGTTTGGAGTTGCAGTCTACTTTAGGCGTGGGCCGTGGGGCAAACTTGCCTGGCGCCCAGTTAATATCCATTTCAGGTTAAAAGAGAAGTCTCAACGAACCCCCCATCTCCACTAGAGCATAGCGGGCTACGCCTTTGTTGTCATCCGACAGCCGGTGTAGCAACGTAGCGTCCGCGCACGAGCGGCGAGGCGTTGCATTTTGTGACCCAAAAAATGTGGTCTGTTGTAAATAGACGATTTTACGTTGCCTTCTTCTTCTTAACGTGCCCTATCAAGTCCCCTTGACGTTGGCGATTAACATGGCGAAACTGTCTCTGTCTCGAGCTATTCTAAATAGGTGTTCTGCTTTCTTTAATCCTGTCCACTCCCGGATATTCTTCAACCAAGAGGCCTGCTTTCTACCAATTCCTCTGCGTCCTTCGATTTTACCCATCATAATAAGTTGAAGAATATTATGCCGGTCTCCCCTTACTACGTGTCCAAAATAGGCCATCTTTCTATATTTGATGTTATCAAGCAGCTCACGGGTAGCATTTGCTCTCTTAAGGACTGCCACATTTGTCAGCGTAGCCGTCCATGGTATTTTTAGAATACGTCTGTGCAGCCACATTTCAAAGGCCTCCAAACGGTTAATGGTGGATATTTTTAATGTCCATGCTTCGACACCATACAAGAGGACTGACCAAATGTAGCATTTAATCATGCGCTTTAGAAGTTGAAGTTGCAAGGTATCATTACAGAAGAATGACCTCATTTTTAAAAATGTCGTGCGGGCTATCTCGATTCTACATTTTATCTCTTTATCTGGATCTAGTTGTTCAGTAATATGGCAACCAAGATATTTAAAACTGGGTACTCTTTGAATCATATGACCATCAACATATAACCGTGAATCTTGATGGGCCAAACGGCTAAATACCATGTACTTTGTTTTTGAACAGTTTATATTTAGGCCAAACTCTCTTCCCACTCTGTCAATGGCATTTAAAAGGTGTTGTAATTCATTCATATCATCACTTAAAATAACTGTATCGTCTGCATATCTGATTATGTTGTCACAATAATAATAATCATCATCATGGCATCCACACTCCTAGCGGAGTGATTGCCGCCCTCTTTGGGCTCTTCCGATTCGTTTGTAGCGGTGAATCAATCCGCATTAACATTTTGGTTTTACAATTGGTTGTGTAATTTGGCATCTTCTAGAATTTTTCTCTATTCGTTCCTGTTTTTGCTTATGGTTGACCATTCTCTGACTCCCATCTTCTTAAGGTCCTCGACTATCTGGTTCTTCCATCTAGTTTTGGGTCTTCCTCGTGGTCTGCCTGATACAGGTCTGCATTTGGAAATTTTCTTGAAGACGGCTTCTGGATTTCTCCTTTCTATATGTCCCATCCATCTGAGTTTCTGTGCCTTGACAAATTTGACGATGTCTTCTCCTTTCAGAAGTCCTCTTACTTCATGGTTCATGAGTTTTCTAAATTCATAAGTTTGGTAATCTGCTTTCCTCCGAATTATTTTCCTCTCTAGGATCCTCAATCTTTCTGGGTCAGACACATTACTTCAGCACCATATGTGATTACTGGTCTAATTGCTGCTTTATAAATTTTCAGTTTAGTATTCTGAGTAAGCTTCTTACCTTTGAGGAAGTTATTCTATTTCCAGTAGGCTCTGTTTCCTGCCTGGATTCTTTCACTGATTACGATGCTTCTATCATTATAATTAAGTATTTTCTATGGGAAATATTATTAGAAGTTTTGTCATTATTTTTGTCACGTTTGAATTTTGGAAGATTTATTTTTGGACTTTAGTTTATTAGGAATTTAAATAAACTTGTTAAAACATAGTAACAATTCTCTTAATGTAGACAAATCTCTGTTGCCCACCGTCTTATTTTATTGAACGCTTTTTCATGATCTATAATGCATGCATCTTGTCTTCTATCATTAGTTCCATTAACTGAGACTCCAAGATCTTTAAAGTGTTCTACCTTTTCAAACACATATTCACCAATTTCGATTTTACGTATTGGTGAATAATAATAATAGCTTTGTTCCAGCAGAATTTTGAACTGATTCAGAATCGTACTGAGCGTGCGCTTTACATAAAACCGTACGCGTTTTATGTAAAGCGCACGCTCAGTACGATCCTGAATCAGTTCAACATCAGTTCAACATTCTGCTGGAACAAAGCTATTATTTATATAAGACTAATTTCAGGATTGCGCGGTAGTCAGACAAATTCGCTTCCACATCCAATCCATCTATGTGTAAATGTTAATTTAATTAAATTCGAAACTTCCGATGCACAATGCGCTGGTGCACCAACGTGCATAAACTAGAAAATTTTATGCAAGGTTAAAAATATTCTTTATCCTGTTTTGTATAAAATTAAAGTATTCGATTTCAGTCTTGGACACTGTTGCCCACCGTCTTATTTTATTGAACGCTTTTTCATAATCTATAATGCATGAATCTTGTCTTCTTTCCACCAGTGTTCATACCATTATTTTTGTCTGGTAATACAAATGTTTTACATTATTTCCCATCTTATTCTGGTCAACACCAAAACACTGGTCAAAAACTTTTTCGAAGTACATAAATGAAAACTATACCAGGTTAAATTGCATATGTGTTTCTCGATGAATTATTTAACTAAAATAGTTATTTTCCTAACTATTTCGGAAAGTGATACTTTCACGCACGAGACTGCCGTTGACATGAAGGACGCGATAGCGGATTTCGGCCAAGCAGTCGAGTGCGGGGAAGACACTTTCCGCATGAGTTAGGAACAATATTTTTTCTAGGGCCGTACGTTTGGAGAAAAGCCACAAAAAATAGAGTTATATCAAAAATTCACAAGAAAAAAGTTTTCCTGTAGTTGGCTGTATACCATGTAATACAAAAAACAGTAAAATCCTGTATAAAAGGTATATTTAAAATCCCTCAAAAGGGCCACATCAAAATCACATAACTAGTTTTCGACTGGTTTACCAGTCATCATCAGTGCTTACCTAAAATGAATATAACCTGATAAAATAATGCAAAGATACATATTGAAATTTTGACTACGGTTAAAAAATTATCGATTATACTCACGTGCAATGTACACGCTAACCACCAAGATATTATTTAACAAAAATATGTGGGTCAAAGCCCAGGAAAAGTAGTCCGTCAAGGAAACATTGGTTTAAAATGCTACATTAAGCGTGGAATCCATGTGATTTTGATGTGGCCCTTTTGAGGGATTTTAAATATACCTTTTATACAAGATTTTACTGCTTTTTTTAGGGTTATATCAATTTTTATTTAAAAGTGAAAATACACAAATTAATTCTTTAACAAAGTTGTCAAAACCAAATCTTCAATATAATGGGTTACCACGACGACGATATTGGTTTCCATGACGACGATTCAAAACCATTGTAATTGCCTACTGATCTGACTTTTAAATATACATATTATGTCAAAATAATTTTATTTCATCGAATTATCAGTAGTAGTTAAATTATGTCAAAGTGTCACGAGTTCAAAAATTCTATATTAATTTTAGAGATCGAGTGCAATTTGTTGCGATTATTTCATGAATAAAACTGTTCAAAACCAAAATTTTATTGTAATTTATTTATGTAAGTACAAATTAGTACAATTAAACACACAGTTGCTATAAATATGTATTTGACGGTTGAAAGTCATCACTTTTATAATTTTTAAAACATTTGTCATTAATGTCACTGAATGTATTTTTTCGTAGCAACGAAGTGCATCTGACGTAATATGCTTGACGACGGGCAATTATCAGTAGTAATTGCACAAGAGCTCTGAAATTCTATATTAATTTCAGAGGTCGAGTGCAATTTGTTGCGATTATTTCATGAATAAAACTGTTCAAAACCAAAATTTTATTGTAATTTATTTATGTAAGTACCATTAAACACACAGTTTTTATAAATATTTGACTATTGAAAGTCATCACTTTTATAATTTTTAAAACATTAATTGTCATTAATGTCACTGAATGTATTTTTTCGTAGCAACGAAGGGCATCTGACGTAATATACTTAACGACGGGAGATTATCAAAAATTATCGATTTAATTCAGATTTCTGTAGCTTTCTATTGGTCAGAATCTCCTATGAATGAAATAATCAAAAAAGTTATCAGTTTAATTTAGATTTCTGTAGCTTTCTATTGGTCAGAATCTCTTATGAATGAAATATACAGTAGAAATTGCACAAGAGCTCTAAAATTATTGAATTTTGTGTCACAAGGGCAAAAATTCTATATTAATTTTAGAGATCGAGTGCAATTTGTTGCAATTATTTCATGAATAAAACTGTTCAAAACCAAAATTTTATTGTAATTTATTTATGTAAATACAAATTAGTACAATTAAACACACAGTTGTTATACATATTTGACGGTTGAAAGTCAATAATTTTTATAATTTTTAAAACATTATTGTCATTAATGTCACTGAATGTATTTTTTCTTAGCAACGAAGGGCATCTGACGTAATATACTTGACGACGGGAAATTATCAAAAATTATCGATTTAATTTAGATTTCTGTAGCTTTCTATTGGTCAGAATCTCCTATGAATGAAATAATCACGCTAATTTCATTAAAACATGAACACTTTCACGCACGCCGTGCAGGAAAGTGCAACTTTCGGATACGAAATGCGTGCGTGAAAGTGGCTCTTTTAGCACGGCCGTAGAAAAATATATTATCATTGCATGAGCGCCTTTGAAGTATGTTGTAAGTAAACTAATGCCAAAGTTTCTGCTATCGATCATGTTACCCTCAGTTAGATAGTTTCTGCTGTCGATCATGTTACCCTTTTTGAACAAAGAGGGATTGGCTGTTTTCCACATATCTGAAATTTCGTACCCCTGCCAACACATGTTAAAAAGGTGGAGGGGTCGTAAGTGTTAACATTTAATTAATTCTGTATTTATCCATCTATCCCTCCAACTTTTCTATTTCTCTTATTTTCAGTGTGGTTTATAGTCCATTCAATATTATTTCATTGACTTCTTCCATTTCGCTATTCTAAAGTGTGTCGTAGTGATTTATCCCTGGGTCATTTTTGATACGTTCAGTTTAGGCATAATTTTTTCTGGCTGATTTAAATCTCTGGTGTCTTTAGCTTCTTGTGTAAAACTCAGATGTGTGCTTTCCACCTTCGAAACAAGCATGGCTGAAGGACGTTGGAGGTGGATTGGCTTGGTCAGATGCTGAAATACAACAAGACGCCAAAGTATCTCGACGTACATCTGGATAGAACTCTGTCTTATCGATACCACTATCAAGATGTCAAGAAGAAAGTAAGCGCCAGAGATATCATCTGCAAACTAACTAAAATAAAATGGAGAGCACAACCACACACCTTCCACACTTTTGCCTTAGCAAAATGTTTTTTGGTTACGGATTTTTAAGTACCAGTGTCGGCAAACTCTGCTCATGCTAAAAACGTCGACGTGGCTCTAAATGAAACCGTTCGTATAATATCGGGTTTCCTGAAACTAACACCTATCAAAGAATAGTGTTGACACCCCATAGTTTGAATCGTCACAACACTTATCAAAAGATAGGTGTGTGGTGAGACGTTTCAATTACTACTTTTTAAATGCTAATTTAATTTTTAATTTTTAAAAACTTTTTCAGAATGAAATAATACGTCCCATTTAAAATTCACATTTAATATACAAACCATATGCATAGAAGGGCCTGTTAAGTTTTAAGAAACGAAATATATCCCTATTTAGGTAAAATGCCTTTCAGTCTTTAAAACACCAGATCTAATAAATTGTAGCCTGTCTGGCCATATGGTAGAACCACATAATGACAGATTAGTGTTTGTGGTCTGGTGCAGTAGAGTCACAGCGGGCACCCCGTGCGGTCACACCCTCACTAAAATAACAAACCCTCTTTCGAGACTTTTTCAGGTTCTTTTTACCGATTGAAATAAATATATTATTGACAGATATGTTGTTGTTTTTACATTTATTTTAATTTCATTTAATTGTTTCCGTGGACAATAAGGTTATCACACATGCATCCAACCACACCAAGGAACAGGTGTTAAGGGGACCAATATCACGGAAAAGCTATCTGAAAAAATCAAAATCTATCCCCGAAGCTCCAGAGACGCGCCGAATATACCTATGGCAAGCGTTAGCTAGCACAGCACATTATACCTCATCAGAGACACAATTTGCCGTATCCGGCATGGAAAGTAAGAACCGGCGTTTCACAGTGTGCAGTAACCTGAAAACTAGGTATACCAGGAGGAAGAGACCTGTGACTATGGCGCGGCTTAGAATAATCACCATCCACTATCATCAACACTTAATATTCTCTTGGGGGTGAGTTGTGTATTCTAATTATTACAATCATTATATTCCTCATTATATTCCATGCATACCTAGAGAACTATCATCAACAGATATGAGAAAGAACTATGATCAACAGATATGAGAGAGACTTGCACAGAAAAAGACTTAATTTTAGTAAATGACAGAGCCATCTATGTGACCTTCCATTGGAACTACAGAATTTAAAGTTGTTGGTGTTCCGGACACGGAAAGTAAGTAATTAAGCTTATTGTGTGTTTTTCAGTAGGAGTTGTAGATAGTCATTCCATTTCTCGTTCTCGTTGTTTGTATACTGTAATTCGTTACATGCATTTGTTTATTAAATATAGTTTTATGATCCAAATTAATATTTATAATTAATGTATTACACACAACCAAACTTATATGGAATCATCTGATATTTCTTATTATTTCGTGCGAATTTAAAAAAACGAGCACATGAAGTCAAACATAATTTATTTTACAGCAATTTAATAACAAATACGTAACGATTAAATAAAACAATACAGTATTTAACAAACAAATTGGAACTAGTTAAGTCAATAGAATAAAAAATTTCAATGTAAAACTAATAATGTTTCAATTGTTTTTATTTATTTTTGGTAGTCAGTGTTATCACATCTAGTCCTATGCAAGCTTCAGTTTGCGTGGGCACTAGGCTATTGATTATATTCAAAATAAGATAGCTAAAAGGAACTACAGCGTTTACGGGGTTTTATTATTTCATATGATCAATGGACATCTATATATGAAAAAACCGCGGAGTGCTACCATTTAAAGGGGTGCGTTTTTGAGAAATGGGTGAATTAGTTCCTGGGCACAGGTTACATTAGGGTGAGTTCTATGCACTTTTGGTATAAACATACCTACATAAAAATTGTTCCTGGTTAAATTTCCTATCTAAATATCGCTTTTTAAAGTCAATGATACTTTTTTTTACAAAAATATATTCAAAAGAAAAAGCACAAAGAAACCCAAAAGAAAGAAATTTTGTTTTTTGTCCCATAACTTTTGTCCACGAGGATATAGGTATAGACATTGCTTTACAGAAAAAAAAATCTACATATTTCTTCTTTAAAATGTTGTGTAGTAGAGGTAATTAGGATTTATAGTTTTCGAAATATGATTTTTCAAAGTTCGCCACTCACAGCAATTTTGGGCAATTTTCCTTGTAATTTCGCAAATATTGTTCTGTAACTTTTTTCCACGTAACTTTAGGTATATGAAATGGTACACGTAATAGAAATAGAAATCAATTAGCTTTAAAATAGTCTACTGTCTAACGTTGTACGACTTTTTTTTTTAAAGAGATTATGGTTTTTCAAAGTTTTATACTTTTAACGATTTTTTATAATATAATATAAAAATAAAATTATATTATTATATGATATATTGTATATTATATAATATTATATTATATATAGTATATATAATATAATATTATATTATATAATATATAATACCTAATATAAAAAAATATTATTTTTTACATTTTTTAAGATTATTTTTGAAATTTCTCATTATAATTTTTTTTCTTCTACATTTAGGTATATATTATATTATGTAATAAAAAAAGCTTATTTTGTTTACTTTAAAATTTTGTATTACAAAAAATTCGAGGATTATTTTTGAATAAGATATTATTTTTCAAAATGTAATAAGTACATACTTGCAACGATTTTTGATTTTAGGATTATTTTTTAAATTTCTCATAACTTTTTTTTTCTTGTACATGAATATACTATATATTGCTGAATAAAGAGGGCTTACTTTCTGTTCATTAAAATGGTGTATCATCTATATTTAAATAATGGAAACCGAGTGATTCTTTGATATTTTTTTACCTGTATTATTTAAAATTATTTCTTTTACAAAAATTACATAAACATTAGTCTTAGAAAACATCACTTTAGTTAAAATTATTTAAACGTTGACATTTAAAAAATTTCAAAATCAAAGTCCATCTCTTCGTTAGCATTAGCTTCAATATCTTCCTCTGACACCTCAGTTATCTTAGAGTCCCACAATTAGTACCCATGCACATGCACCCTTTGCAGAATATTGAAAAACTAATTCCTATCTTCCTACAACCGCAGTTTTTTGTACATCCTTTGGTACATTTACATGCTATTTTTTCAAGAAAAGCTTGTGGTGCAGGAGCTTTGACAGTAAATATTGGAATTAATCCATATTTTGAAGTTTGCCCGGCCGAGTCAAGTGGATCCAAAGTATTACCTATAAAAAATAAGATTCAATCATAACACACAATCACATAAAAAAGTTATAAGGAGAAATTTAAAAAATAATCCTAAAATCAAAAATCGTTGCAAGTACTTAGTACATTTTGAAAAAGCATATCTTATTCAAAAATAATCCTAGAATTTTTTATAATACACCATTTTAAAGTAAACAGAATAAGCTTTCTTTTTTATTATATAATATATACCTAAATGTAGAAGAAAAAAAGTTATAATGAGAAATTTAAAAAATAATCGTAAAAAATATAAAAACTTTTTAAAAGTATAAACTCTTGAAAAAGATAACCTCTTTAAAAGAAGTCGTACAACATTATACAGTAGAACATTTTAAAGGTAATTTATTTCTATTCCTCTTACATGTTCCATTGCACATGCCTAAAGTTGCGTAGAAAAAAGTCACAGAAAAATATTTGCGAAATAACAAGGAAAATTGCCCAAAATTGCTGTGAGTGGCGAACTTTGAAAAATCATATTGCGAAAACTGTAAATCCTAAACTTTTTTTCTGTGAAGCAATATTTATACCTATATCCCCGTGGACAAAAGTTATGGGACAAAAAACAAAATTTCTTTCTTTTGGGTTTCTTTGGGCTTTTTCTTTTGAATATATTTTTGTAAAAAAAGTATCTTTGACTTTAAAAAGTTATATTTAGATAGGAAATTTAACCAGGTACAATTTTTATGTAGACGTGTTTGTACCAAAAGTGCATAGAACTCACCCTAATGTAACCTGTGCCCAGGGACTAATTCACCCATTTCTCAAAAACGCACCCCTTTAAATGGTAGCACTCCGCGGTTTTTTCATATATAGAGATTCATTGACCATATGAAGTAATAAAACCCCGTTAACGTTGTAGTTCCTTTCTATAGTACATAATCAATAGCCTACACGCTCCTAATCAAATTATCAACATTTTGTTGTGGTAGGTTGCTCCATTCTTCAAGAGCAACTTATACTAGCCGTGCGGTGTTTTGTGAATTATCTCGGCGAGCTCTAATTTTTCTTTTAAGCATATCCCACAAATACTCTATAGAGTTAAGCTCGTGTGAGCAAGCAGTCCACTCCAAACAAGGGATACCTTCTGCTTCAATGATGTCTCTAATAGTTACTCTAATGGTATGTGGAGGTCCATTATCATGCATGAAAATGAAATTTTCTCCTGTTGCATCTCTCCAAAGCCTAACTACAGGTTATCGACATACCTGTAAGCAGTTAAAGTTGATTGGATGAAAATTAAAGGAGTTTTTTTATGGATCACAATTTCTCTCCAGAACATTATCCTTCCCCTTGTATATTTGTAAACAGATCTGACACAAAATAACGCAATTGAAAAAATAACACATTTTGTCAATCCTCAATGTTCCAGTTTTGGTGGTGAAGACACCAATTTAAACGATCAATCTTGTGCTGCCTGGATAACTCGGGAACCCATAACTGTCTCCTGCTATACTTCTTGGCACGCACTCTTCTTCTTATCGTTTCAACTGAAACAGTTACACCTGCAGCTTTCAAAAGCTGCCTTTGGAGCTGCAGGTGAGAAATGGTTGGGTGTCCTCCAGCTGATTGGACAATTAAACGATCGTGGCGAGCCGTTATTACTTTTTGACGACTTTCCCTTGCTTTATTTTTAAGCTTTCCTAGTTCCTGTTACCTAGCATAGGTTTTGGACAGAACCCCTGTGTTACGCATAGCTCTACATGTCCCTCTGAGAACATTACTTTCTCCACAAGACCAATATCTTTCCCCGTTGTAAGTTCTATAAGCCCACATGAGGCATATTTTCGTTTTTGGATGCAAAAGTTAGTTTATTTATTTTCGTTCAATTTGCAAGCAACTCAAGCAAATAGCCTATACCTACCGTACCGAGCTGTACTATGTGATTTTCTTAACGATTTGTTTATTTTCGATAAAAACCTTTATTCTTCGCAACAATAACAAGTTTTTTCAAAAGAAATAAATATTGAAAATCCACTAGGAAGAATTTCCTGTAGCTGGCTGTATACCATTAATTACAAGTAAAATTTAATAAAAAATTTTGGTCTTTAAAATAATAAAAAATAATAACACGGCCAGTGTAACAAAAATAAGAAAACTTCTGTTGGAGTGAAAGTAAAAAGAAAGATATACTCCAACAGAAGTAAGGAAAAAGAAACTAGGTAAAAGACTAGATTAGGTAACTAAATAGTTGTGGCTGAAAAGAAGATGTAGTGGGTGAGTGTAAAGAAAAAGATGAAGTGACTTCTACGTTGAGAAGCCGAAGTAAGAAAAATTAAAAAAAAATACTACTAAAGTGCAGTAGAACTGAAGAAAGGGGACTTCGAATGGATAGAAGTAGAAGTGGGAAGAGACAGAGGCAAACTGAATAGAGTTGGCTAGCAAGAGATGCAAGAAAACCACTTGACACTCAAGGATGGATACGGCTCGTTTGCATGCCTGTCGAAGAACAGTAGCTCTATATAGATAGTAATGATGACTAAAAGATGAAATAATAAAATAAGAATAATGTACTGAAACTGAATGAAGATGGATAATTGCTAAAGACGAACAAAATAAATAAATCTAACAAATCATGGGCGCCATGAAAATGATCTTCGATCATTTTCCCAGGTATCTTACGCTGCTTTCAAATATTAAATATATTAAACCTGTAATAATGAACATAAAGGAATAATAAAATAATTGATATACAAAATAAATAAATATTTATTAAAAATAACTACTAGATCTTTGACAATCTCTGAGTTACACAAAGTGCATATCATGTGACTCTAAAATGACATAAGTTATACAAGAAGCTATATATATTTTAAAGATAACAACAATAATGTTATCTGTTATAAACTTAAATACCTCTTACATAGATATAGGGTACAAAATTACATAAGTCTTCTACCAAATGGTTATAGTACGCCCGCTACGTACAACTAAAGGAAACTGACAAAGATGAAAATACTACAAATAAATAGGCCCAAGCCTCACTAAGGGAAAATACAATAATGAATAAATAAAGTTAAATATACAATTGACTAAAGTAGAAATGAAGTTGAGATAAATACCGACGATGACCTAAATTAACCGAACAAATGGAATAAAGCGAATAACAGTAAAATATTAAATTAATATTAAATTAATAAAATATTATTATTAAAATAAAATTAAAATATTAAATTAAATTAATAAAAATAATATACCTTTTACCAAGACCAAAATTTTTTATTAAATTTTACTTTTAAATAAATATTGCTTTTAAATATCTACATGGTGATTCCATATAAGTTTGGTTGTGTATTTTGCACTGTTTTAAGCGTCGAATATTCACGTAAATAATATTTAAAGTGAGACACTGGGAAATGCGGTTTTATTAATTATGTCTGGTAATTAACCTCTGCTCTTTTAAAAAATACCCGGTGGAACGTTGTTCGAGCGAAAAAAAAAAAAAGAAAAACAAATTAAATTATCGAGCATATTAATAAATTATATAAATGGTCGACATTTAACCCAATTTCACAGCTATTAAACTGTTCGCAAAGTAAATATCAGCCGCTTGATGTCGGTAACTTGAGTTATGCAACTTGTTCACATCGGATCGTGAGCCTGGGTGGCAATATTAAAAGTATCGTGTTTTATCCGATAGGAGGTACTCGTAGTTTTGTCTTTTTTATTGGCGGTAGACAAATGTCAGGTGGGAAGAGAAATTTAATAAACAAAAGAATTATATTATATTTTTGAAGTAACTATAGGTAGAGTCATGGTACCTATACAATAATATTGTGTATACCATCACTCTGCCTATAAGTTACTTGAAGAATGATTATTATTAGGTAATTGATATTTTCATTTATATCTGATTTTAGATGACAAATATCATGTTGGAGTTATTTTCCTTAATAGTCCAGAGAAATAAGGTTTTTCTCGTGACAAATCCCCCTCCAGACCGAAACCAAATTTTTTGAGTAGTATGGACATCTATATTATTAACCTATATGTTTCCTGCAGCCGATTTTGATGATATACATAGTTATAAACAAATGAAGATCGAAAAACGGTAAATTATCGCTTTTTTCGTCTATTACCAAAAAGTTAAGCACTTTAAACAATTTTGAGAGTAAGAAACTCATAAATCGTATAAAAAACTTCAATATGGCATTCGCTGAATATGTCCAACCTTGTTGGTTGCTTAGAAAATTGCAAAATAAATCATAAATATTGAGTATTTATAAATATTCGTAACTTAGGTAAAAATTAACTTAGAATCTTCTTATTACACGGAATGCCGAGACTTCTTGTACTTAAATTATATTTTAAATTTCAAAGAAATTGGTCAAATAGTTCAAAAGTTATTTAATTTATTTTTCCCAAATTCATTTTTTTTTTGCAACACTATAAGTCAGAAAATTATGAGGTTACAATAATACTTCGGACAGTTTATGAAAGAAGAACATTTATACTATTACCTTAATTAAAAATAAATGACAAAAAATAATTTTAAACATTGTTAAATTATTTTGCAAAAACATGTTCATTTTTTGCTTACTTATAAACAATTAGAATAACTTTTTAACCGTTACCCGTAGAAAAATTATTTTTTCATATTTAGAAAGACTGAATTTTTATACACATTTAGAAAGAAAAACAACTATTCTAGGACATTTAGGGACAAAGTTAGCCCCCCCATTTTTTTAATTCACATGTTTTTGCAAAATTTTTTGGCAATATCTATAATTATTTTTTGTCATTTTTTTTAAATTAAATTAATACTGTAAATTTTCTTCTTTCATAAACTATCCAAAATATTACTGTAACTTCATCACTTTCTGACTTACAGTGTTGCAAAAAAAATTAATTTTGGATAAACAAATTAAATAACTTTTAAACTATTTGACCAATTGCTTTGGAATTTAGGGTATAATTTAAGCACCGTAAGTCTCAGCATTCCATGTAATAAGAAGGTTCTAAGTTAATTTTTACATAAGTTATGAATATTTATACAAACTCAAAATTTATTATTTATTTGGCAATTTTCTAAGTACCCAATAAGGATAGACATATTCAGCGAACTCTATATTGGAGTTTTTTATACGGTTTATGAGTTTATTACTCTCAAATTTGTTTAAAATTCCCAATTTTTTAGTAAGAGACGAAAAAAGCGAAGATTTACCGTTTTTTGATCTTCATTTGTTTATAACTATGTATATCATCAAAATCGACTGCAGGAAACATATTGGTAGGGGAGCCCAAGCGGGGATTTTTGCAGTTACTCGAGCGCGTCAGATTATCATATGGGGAGAAACCTGGTACCCTGCAGACGTACCTCTACCATATATTGGCTCTTAACACAGGGGAGTTCGTTAAGGGGGACCCGAAAAAAAAAATCTATCCTTAAACAACTCGAAATTGTCAGATTAAGATAAGGTAAGTTAAGTACATGCAAAAGAGTGTATATTTCAAAAATCTGACGATTTGAGCCGGGCGTAAGGAAATGGGTGAGTCGCAAAATTTCACAAGAAAAAAGCGAATATTTCGCGAAATGAATGACAGATCGAAAAACTAAAAAACATGTACTCAATATTCTTTAAAAATCTATCGAATGATATCAAACACGACTTCCCAGGGAGAGGGGTGGGGGTAAATTTATTATTTTAAATACGAATCTCGCGATATTTCGCGAAATGAACATCAGATCGAAAAACTGTCAAATACACTTATTTAATATTTTTGAAAAATCTATCGAATGACACCAAACACGACCCCCCACGGAGGTGGGGCGAGGGGTCACTTTAAAATCTTAAATAGGAGCCCCCATTTTTATTGCAGATTTGGATTCCTTACGTAAAAATAAGTAACTTTTATTCGAAACATTTTTTCGAATTATGGATAGATGGCGTTATAATCGGAAAAAACGATTGTTGGAAATGGAAAATTAAATTAAAAAATGGCAAGCGCCCGCTAAAATGGAAAACTTTACTTAACTTTTTTTGGTTTTAGGACCTACTCTTCACAACCCAATAGGTCCCCATAACGCTCGAGTGACTGCACATTTAGCATACTTTGCTCCCCTACCATATAGTTTATTATTATAGATGACCATATTACTCGAAAAATTTGGTTTCAGCCTGGAGGGGGATGTGTCACCAACACGATATTTATTTTCCTTATTTCTCTGAACTATAATAGGGTGTATCAAGTATATTATAGTCTAGTCGCAACATAGGGGGTCCCGTGGACACTTTTAGTAATCCGCGATTTGATGGTGGTATTATAGGTATTTTGGGTCGCTGAATAGAATGGAAGTGATCTGGAAGCCCAAATATTACCCGTTTAGTTGTTATTAACAAATTATGGTAAAATTAGGTGTTTTTCAGGAATTATTAGAAGCACTGTAAATAAATTGATAGTGTTAAGGTCTTCTCTGGTGTATTTTTGGTCGCTGAATCGAATGCGACTAGTCGCGATTATTAAAAATGTGTTCTTATTTTGTTAATAACAAAATAATTGTTTATTCGCCGAGAAGCTCGAAATGCGTTATCTACAGCAAGTTTGTAGTCTTTTCATAGTATGTACTTTTATACGCTAAATCGATTGTCACTAGTCGTGATAGCTTAAACCACGTTCCGACTTTGTTATTGGTAAAATATTGCAAAAATAACGGTTTATAGTACGTTTACTCACGGTTTTTGCTCTAAATTTAAAAAACCACCTGGAATGACACGAAATTTGGTATGCAAGTAGCTAACATGTCAAGCAAAACAAGAGATATTGTGGCGATGTGTGCTTTTACCCTGGGGGTGAGTTTCACCCCGTTTCGGGGGTGAAAGAAGAAACCTTTAAAATAAGTCCGGAATTGGATAAACTGATTAATTCTAAGCAACGTCTGTTCTATACAGTTTTTTCACTAAGTCAATACTTTTCGAGTTATTTGCGAGAGAATATGTTCATTTTTCAACAAAACAACCAAATAACTCGAAAAGTATTGACTTAGTGAAAAAACTGTATAGAACAAAAGTTGCTTAGAATTAATCAGTTTATCCACTTCCCGACCTATTTTAAAGGTTTCTTTTTTCACCCCCGAAAAGGGGTGAACATCACCCCCGGGGTAAAAGCAGACATCGGTCTTTGACATGTTAGCTACGTGTATGCCAAATTTCATGTCAATCCAAGTGGTTTTTTTTTAATTTAGAGCAAAAACCGTGATTGAACGTACTATAAACCGTTATTTTTGCAATAATTTATTAATAACAAAGTCGGAACGTGGTTTTAGCTATCACGACTAGCGGCAATCGATTTAGCGTATAAAAATACTATGAAAAAGACTACAAACTTGCTGTAATGCATACTTGCATAATTTGAGTAATCGCGACTAGTCGCATTCGATCCAGCGACCAAAATACACCAGAGAGCACTATCAATTTATTTACAGGGTTTCTAATAATTCCTGAAAAACACCTAATTTGTTAATAACAATTAAATGCACCACATTTGGGCTTCCAGACCACTTCCACTGGATTCAGCGACCCAAAAAACCTATAATACCACCATCAATCGCGGCGAACTAAAAGTGTCCACGGGGCCCCCTATGTTGCGACTAGACTAATAAACTCTATTTTGTAGACGTTGATCAAATTTCGTGGTAATTTATCTCAAGCAATACATATTTGTGGAAATCGGATACATTAAAAAAGAAACCTTAATTCGTTTATATTAGAGGAATTAAAAACAAGAATGTGTGTGTACTTTGTACGCACGTAAGAAGTTATACTTCTACTACATATTATGTGATTTTTAAGACAATGCCAAAAATTTAAAAAAATAAAAGAATAAAACGCACACAAACACATTGAAAAATGCCACAAAGAAAAAATGATTTCTGAACGATAATAATTGTTGGCAAAAATATTTAAATACGCATTTTCTGAAAAAAAATTATATAACAAATATACTTACAATCATAACATGCATAAAAAAATAAAAAAATAAAATTTGCATCGCGAATTGAACCCGTGAATTTCGTGGCGCTTTGATTCGTAATCGAAGCGTAGACTCACTCGTCCAATCCCACATTATTTATCATGTGGAAAAATACGGTAACTGAACGTCTTACTGTTTGACAGTTGTTTTGAAAATTAAATTATGTAGTTTAAATTTTGTGGAAGAAAATATAAAAATATAACAAAACAGTAAGAAAACAATATATTAGATGAAGATTGGTAGAACTTTTGTTGGTAATCAAATTAAGTATTTAAATCAAAGCATTACATACCTACTAGATAAATAAATCTACGCCAAAAAATCATAATTTAAAAATAAAAATCGAACCTAATTTGGGATTTCTCTCTAAAATCCGCATTCTTGAGAAAATAAATGTATGTATTTCAACCTAATCCAAATGTATAATTACAATATGATTATAATAAAATCTACTTACCAAATTAGAATGAGTTTTCCTTGTCCAAAATAGTCCAAAAGTCCAAAAATATAGGTATATGAAAACTATTTAAAAAGGCAGTATAACTATTAACTAACTTTTGTTTGTTGTTTCTTTTCACAAAAATTTTAAAACGCAACAACCATAAATAATCTATATTGAATATTGAATAATTTTTGACATGTCATTTGAACATCCAATCAGAACAAAGTTATAATGCGCATGCGCCCGGTCGCTAGGTTTTACCATATAAAAATTCACCCTCTATCGCCGGTAAAGAAGTATAACTTCAAAAACGTAAAACAGGAAATCCCTAACTTAAAGAATGGGACATGCCCATAAGAGGACTAACAAATAAACTATAAAGTATGGCAGTAGTTTCCTTTTGCCAAAATTTAATAAAAAAATAATAACTTGGTAAGGGAGGAATTGAATTGCGATATTATATGAGCAGCATTTTGAATAGAAAAGCAACAATCTAAATAGAGTCCTCATAATACCACTGATGGGAACAACGTAGAATAAAAATGAAAGCAATTCGTGGCTGTATTTCCATAAAAAACTAATTGCGTTATTTCACGGAAAGCTGTATAAAGCACGGAGAATACGTGCTATTGTTTCCCTAAAAGCAGATATTAGGGCAGTCAATGAGAGCAAGAACAGTTTATTACCTCCGAATTCTATCCTACTGCATGGATTTTAATGAAATTTTAGGAATAGCCTGAAAATATATCCTTATTCAAAGTCGACCCTATGCCGATGTGTGCTTTTGTCTTGGGGGCGGTTCCCACCCCTTCTCGGGGGTGGAAAATTTTTTGGTTAAACAACTACGGAAGTTGCTAGAGAACCTAATTCTAAGCAAAAACTGTTCGATAATTTTTTTTAGAAAACTCAATACTTTTTGAGATATTCGTGGTTGAAAATTTGAAATATTGAAATATAACACCTTTTCAAACGGTTTTTTGCGAATACCTTAAAAACAATGCATCTAACTAAGAAAATTATATAAAACATTTTTGTAGCTCATAAAAAAACAAAGAGATTCGTTCCTTCTTCAATCTTCTAGTTATAACACAAAAAGAGATATGGTAGGTAAAAAGAGTTTGTTTTTTGGTGCATGCTCAAATCAGTGTATTCAACTTGAAATAACAGAGAAACGGTCGATTTTAGGTGTATGTGTATAATGCTACCAATACCTTTTATTGTGCTTGAAAAGTTCTTTCAAATAAGCAATATTAAATGTCGATTACATTCAAAATAAGCGAGATATGCTGCAAAAAATTGATGACTAACGAATTTTAAGAAAAAAATTGAGAAGTCTATTTAACCCCTCATCCACAAGAATTTAAATGCATCGTTTTCCTTCTACAATACATTTTACTGCAGTGTTATTTTTATGTTCAAAAAGTTGAACGGGTTTAAAATGAATGGTTTTTGAAAAAAATAAGATCAAATTATAGAGCGCATATTTCAATTTTCTTAAAAATCATCCTTTTTCTCCATGTAACTTGAAAATGATAAGAGACACTGTTATAAAAAATAGAATCAAAATGTTTATCTAGAAGCAACCTACATTTTTGTATGGCATCTTTTTTTTGGCATCTCTTATCATTTTCGAGTTACATGGAGAAATAGGAAGATTTTTAAGAAAATTTAAAAATGCGCTCAATAATTTTATTTTTTTTCAAAAACCATTTATTTTAAAACTGCCCAACTTTTTGAACATAAAAAGAACACTATAGTAAAATGTATTGTAGAAGGAAAATGATGCATTTAAATTCTTGTGGATGAGGGGTTAAATATACTTCTCATTTTTTTCTTAAAATACGTTAGTCATCAAATTTTTTACAATTTATCTCGCATAGTTTGAATGTAATCGACATTTAATATTGCTTATTTTAAAGGTCTTTTCAAGCACAACAAAAGTTTCTCTGTTATTTCAAGTCAAATACACTTATTTGAGCATGCACCAAGAAAACAAGTTTTTTTCACTTACCTCTCTTTTTGTGTTATAACTAGAAGATTCATAAAACAAAGAATCTCTTTGTTATTTTATAAGCTACAAAAATGTTTTATATGGTTTTTTTAGTTAGATGAATAGTTTTTAAGGTATTCGCAAAAAACCGTTTGAAAAGGTGTTATGTTTCAATGAAAATGGCCAATTTTCAACCAGGAATATCTCAAAAAGTATTGAGTTTTCGAAAAAAAATTATAGAACAGTTTTTGCTTGGTATTAGGTTCTCTAGCAACTTCCGTAGTTATTTAGGCAAAAAAATTTCTACCCCCGAGAAGGGGCGGGAACCGACCCCAAGACAAAAGCACACATCGGCATAGGGTAGACTTTGTTTCATGGGCTATTCCCTACTTACTGTGAAAATATCACGTAAATCGATATAGTAGGATGGAATTCGGAGCCACATACCCTCATTGACTGCCCTATATGTATATGTGATACTTTTAATAATAAATTATTATCTACAAATACAATTTTACGATTTAAGGTGGAGGTTGAAAAATAAATGTTGTTCTGAAGCTATTTTCTTGTGGCATTTTTATAATCAAATGATTTTATTAACGTCCAACTTGGGCGTCGAAACGTTAATAAAATCATTTTTAGGTAAAATTGTGCCTTATTTCCCATTTGAATATACTTGATTGAAAAATAAAGTCTACAAAATACCACAAACGAAGAGTGGTATGAGAACACGGTTAGTACCCCAAGTTACTGTGCAATTAATAAATATATAAATATTTACTTTTTGATCAAATCAATCGGATCCAGACTATGGACGGTACACCACCAGTGTGGGCGGTAGAAATTTTTCTAGGTTGCTTAATTCATTACGCTAATTCAACACGCACCATCGGAATTCTTTTCAAGGTAGAACATGTACCTAGATGTAACGCATCACCTGGATGGTAATGCGTTACACGTGATGCACATACGGCGGTCATATTACCTCTCATCATTATCATCACGTAGCGCTACAACCCTGGGCGGGTCCTGGCAGACTGTACAACTTTCTTCCAATTTGTTCGGTCTTTCATCAACCTAGGGTCAAATGGAATGTTCATTTTTCGGAGATCTGCTTGGATGTTATCTCTCCATCGCATTCTGGGACGTCCGAGTGGTCATTTGCCTGTAGGAATCTCCTCCCATACCAGTCTTACAAGTCTCTCATTATGAAGTCTGTGCACGTGGCCTGCCCATCTTAGTCGCTGTGATTTAATTTCTTGGACAATATCGGTGTCATTGTAGAGTTCTTTTAATTCGAAGTTGGTTCTGATCCTATACTGGTCTGTGTCAATGTTGTGGTGAGGTCCGAAAATTTTTCTAAGTATTATTACCTCTGTGGAACACAATTTCAACAGCGTGGTGTACAATGTTTTTTCATAGAAAATTGAGGATCTCGTATTTTACCACGGCGCCTCCTCGCTCTTGCACGACCATCATGCATGCCCCAACAGAATCTGGATTCAATACTAAAGACAATGGTTTATACTGCATTCATTTGAGATCCCAGTTCAACCGGTTACTGTACCAAGTCAGTAGATTACTTCGGAGGTTAGCAGTGAGAGTTAAGATGAACTTCTGATCCAAAACTTCTGATCCGAAAATAAACAACTCGCATTGTAGTAAGTACGTTTTTCATGTTCTACAAATTATTGGAGAACGTATATTAGACGCTTAAACAGTTACATTATAAGCACAAACTTCATGCACAGAAGAGAGCATAAAGTAACATGGTTGATACCTGACACAACAGATGGCAATCAGATAGATCACATACTAATATCCAAAAAATGGAAAGCAATAATGCACGATGTCAGATCATATAGAGGAGCAAACGCGGACACAGATCATTTTCTAGTAATAGCAAAAATCAAAATGAAGATAATTAAACCAGAGAGAACAAGACAAAACAAAAGAAGATGAAATCTGGAGAAGTTAAAAGTACAGGAACTAAGAAAACAATATGAGACAACCCTAAAGGAAAATCTAACAGAAGCTAATAACACTGAGGACATATGGAAAAATATAAAAGGATCCATTCTGAATTCAGCTGAAGAGATGCTAGGACAGAGGGAAATAAAAAGAAGAAAAGAGTGGTTTGATGCAGAATGCGAAATCAAAATAAGAAAGAAAAACCAAGTAAGAGATAAATGGATATCAACTAAAGAAGAACATCATCGAAGCGAATATAAAGAAAAAAAGAAAGCAGCTGATAAATGTTGCAAGAACAAAAAAAACTGTGGATGGAAGAGCTGTTAAAGGACCTAGAAAAGAATAGTAACTACAGCGCCAAACTATTTGGATACCTAAAAGCTCAACAAAGAACAGGCAGCCCAGTGGTTAAAATTTACAATAGATCATGGGAAACATACTTCACAGAACTATATAGAGGCAAAGAAAGTCCGGAAAAGGAAGTAGGCGCAATGGAAGACATTAGGAGATAATAAAATAGGGATACCAACATATGATGAATATTTAGACATCATTCAAAAAATGAAACAGAAAAGAACACCTGGCCCAGATGAAATTCCCAATAAGCTAATTAAAAACGGAGGAGAAAAGTTATTAACAAGCATCTATAACCTAATAGTTAGAATATGGGAAGCAGAAGAAATGCCCGAGGATTGGAAAGAAGGCAGAATTATTATACCAATATTTAAGAAAGGAGAGGTAACAAACTGTAACAACTATAGAGGAATATCTCTACTGAGTACAACATATAAAATTCTAACAGCTCTCATGAAACAAAAATTCACTCAATTCACAGAGAAAAAATTGGGGACTACCAGCAAGGATTCAGATAAGGCAGATCCACTACAGATGCGATCCACATAGTTACACAAACACTCGAAAAATGCCACGAACACATAGAACATAGAACTCCACATCCTCTTCGTAGACTTCAGCCAAGCCTTTGACTGTATTGGAAGAAATAAATTATTTATTGAAATGAAAAATCAAGATATACTAGCAAAATTAATCAGATTAACAAAAATGACCATGGATGGATCTCGAGCTAAAGTAACAACAGAAGAAGGTAGCACAAAATCAATTGCAATAGAAACAGGAGTGCGACAAGGCGATTCCCTGTCAACCGCATTATTTAACATAGCAGTAGAAGGAACAGTCAAGGCCAGCCAAATTAAAGGAACTATAGCCCACTCCTCAACACAAATAGTTGCATATGCAGATGATTTAGTTCTTATAGGAAGAGACAAGGAAAGATTAATAAAAAGAAGCAGAATCCTGACAAAAGAAGCACGGAAAAGAGGTCTAGAAATTAACGAAGGAAAAACAAAATATCTACTCTGCTCTAGAAGAGAAAATAACAGGACGAGAGAAAATAGAAAACTACACTTTTGAAAGAGTTCAACAATTTAAATATTTGGGAGTAATAGTGAATAGCCAAAACAAGAGAAGTGAAGAAGTAACGGAACGAATACTAGCAGGCAACAAAACATACTGGAGATATCATAGGCTTCTGAAGGACAAGAACTTATCCAAAAATACAAAACTGAAAATATACAGAGTTGCAAACAGATCAGTAGTTACGCACGCAGCTGAGACAATGTGACTCACGGAAAAAGATGAAGAAAAATTGAGAATATTCGAAAGGAAAATCCTCAGATGGATTATGGGCCCGATAAGAATGGACAACGGAGAATTGAGAAGAAGAATGAACCATGAACTAAGAGACATAATGAAGGGAGAAGATATAGTTAGATTTATTAAAGCACAGAGGCTGAGATTGCTGCGACACATAAAGAGAAGGAAAAACGACCTACTGATTAAGGAGATCACCAGATGGAAACCAAAAACTGAAAGACCAATGGGAAGACCCAGAGAGAGATGAGAGGACCAGGTCATGAGAGATATCAAAATTCTGGAAGTGAGAAACTGGAGGGAACTATGCACATATCGAAATGAGTGGAAGAAAATTGTAACGAAAGCCAAGTCATACAACAAACTTTGACAACATACAAGTGGAATGCGGAGTGATTCACCGCAATAAGCAAATCCGAGAGCTCTAAGTAAGAGCGGCAAACATTCCACCCGGGATAAAAAGACCTGATGATGATGATATTAGACGCTCCAGTAAAAACGTACCTTAAGCAAGCAAGCATGGAGTAGCGAATAGCGAAAGCCAAGACCCGTTGGGTCTTTCTGCTGGGAAAGTTTTTGGAACGCAGCGGCATAGTACTCATTGATTTTCACATGCCTATTCAAAGTGAGATTCTAATCAATGAAAACGCTAGGACACACACAGCTGCATTAACAGAAAGAAAAATTTAACAAAACTAATTGAAAAACAATGTAATTTTATATGTGTTATTGCACATTTGGGCCACTCAAAGAACTGTGAGGTCTTCACTTTGAGAGCGACGATGGTGTAGAAAAGGTTATAGAAAATGAGGCGCATTCAAAATTTTGTTGACTTTACCAATAAATGCTCTTGCTAGAGCAAAAGTTCTGTTCAAAAGGGATTAGTTTCTATATGGGCTTTAACCCATACAAGATTAATGTTTTTGTGAACTTAGGTTGTTTGTGTTTTTGTGAAGTAAAAACCAAGAAATTTAAAAGGACTCGGATTGAATTATTGCGAAGTCAATTGTAGATTGTGTTACGTGAGTCAAAGTTTCATAAATTGCAATAGTTTCAGCACTAAATATAGAAAATTTGTTATCCAGTTTATAGGTATAATCTACGTTTTTGGAGAGAATTAACAGCATATCATACAACATCAACCACTTGAAACGTCAGTAAGTATATATTTCCATATAGTCTTCGAAGCTTTTAGTATTTAGTTTAACATCAATGCGAAGATTATCTCTATACAAGGGTTTGACAATACTGATGTTAAGAAACATTTAAACATAATATTTACAATCTGATAGCGTACGGCTAATACAATATAAATTACCAAGAATATCTTGAGTTAAACCTATAAATTATCATTCTTGTCACATGTATCTATAACAACTACAGATGCACTTTAAGCATGTACCTTGTTTAGTTGTTCTTGACTATACCGGCCTTGTAAAATATAATTGTCAAACCAACCTCAATAACAGTAATTATCCAATTGGTGTTAATTTTCCTGGTATACCGACTACCAGGCTTGTTAAAACAATTAATGGTTATTGTGCGCCGTTTTTAACTCGTAACCTTTTTGGATGCATCACAACGTAGCGAATGTGTTTTAATGTTTATGGTGAAGTTTGTCGACCCAAAATGAATCTAAATGAAAGATCAAATAAGCCGCATTTGTTTAAAGGACTATGAAAGCTTAAACTTGATTTTGAAAGAATGGGAAAAGAACAGTATTTTTGAAGTGTGTAAAGTTTTTTAATTTCCGAGCTATGATCAAAGAGCTACGGTTGCAGGAATTGCAACTAGTGGAGCAACTAGTACTTTAAAAGTACATACCACCAAATGTAACAATGAAACGCAGTGACTTGGTTTCATTGTAATTTGGAAATTCTCACAAAGATTCTGGCGAAAGCTCCAATAATCAAGGTAGAGATCGGTTTATAAAAAAAGAGTTAAACAAAATTAGGGGCCGAGTTATCTCTCAAGCTGGAGACCAAGACATATTTATACAGACCATCAACAGACCTATTGGAATTTTTAAATGATCAAAATGTACCAAGGATGCCCCGAGAAATTATAGACACGGTAGGTACACGATGACGAGGAAGTCTTAAAAAATATTTCAAAGTTGCTGTGAGTTTTTCATGGGGTGCAATGGTTTTTAATAATGCTCATACAAGTCCCTTGTTTCAGTATGTATGGTGTTACCAACTCTAGCAACTCACAATTAACAAGACGTGGGAATATACTGGCTTATATTCAGAAGCCACACTCTTGACCATTTTGTCTTTTCCCTCATAATCCCTTTTCCTTTTAGTCGTTTTATCGTTATAGTTCAAAACATAAAAGAAAATAGCCGTTTTTCCTTCAGAATCAAAAAATGGATCTCAAATAGATTTTCTAAACAAACTTCACCTACTCAAGACTGTGGATTGGAACTGAGGTAGAAAGTGGAAGAGAAAACAACTCGTAGTGTGGATAACACTGAACAAAACGTACATTTTGTCGTACGTCTTATACGCACGGCAAAACGTAGCATGAAAGCCGGCTTTTAGGCCCGGCGCAAATTGAACCTAAGCCAGACACAACCTGTGCTGGCGGGACGGGTGACCCGTGCATTTATTTTTCTAGCGTGCCGCATATTGAACACAAGCCAACCCAACAGTTGGCTATCGACGTGGCGAATAGAGACGTGCAAAATCAGTACGGACATGTAACGGTTACTTTTGATACCGGTTCTCAGTCGTACTGAGTACAAAATACTGATGTATCTGATCCTTGTACTGAATTGAGTAGGCAACTTAAAATCGGTATTTCCGTACTTGTAACTAGTAACGTTTTAAAAATATCTTACACGTCCCTAGTAGTCGTAGCGGTATGACTTTAGAAAACTTCGAATTTGATCATAAGCGGGTGCATAATAGGCTATTGATTTAGTACTATAGAAAGGAACTACAACGTTAACGGGGTTTTATTATTTCATATAGTCAATGAATCTCTATATATGAAAAAACCGCGGAGTGCTACCATTTAAAGGGGTGCGTTTTTGAGAAATGGGTGAATTAGTCCCTGGGCACAGGTTACATTAGGGTGAGTTCTATGAACTTTTGGTACAAACAAGTCTACATAAAAATTGTTCCTGGTTAAATTTCCTATCTAAATATAACTTTTTAAAGTCAAAGATACTTTTTTTACAAAAATATATTCAAAAGAAAAAGCACAAAGAAACCCAAAAGAAAGAAATTTTGTTTTTTGTCCCATAACTTTTGTCCACAAGGATATAGGTATAGACATTGCTTTACAGAAAAAAAACTTACATATTTTCTCTTCAAAATGATGTTTGGTAGAGGTCATTAGGATTTACAGTTTTCAAGATATGATTTTTCAAAGTTTGCCACTCACAGCAATTTTGGGCAATTCTCCTTGTTATTTCGCAAATATTGTTCTGTAACTTTTTTCTACGCAACTTTAGGCATATGCAATGGTACATGTAAGAGGAATATAAATCAATTACTTTTAAAATGTTCTGCTGTATAATGTTGTACGACTTCTTTTAAAGAGGTTATCTTTTTCAAGATTTTATACTTTTAACGAGTTTTTATATTTTTTACGATTATTTTTTAAATTTCAAATTATAACTTTTTTTTTGTACATTTAGGTATATATTATATAATAAAAAAGAAAGCTTATTCTGTTTACTTTAAAATGGTATATTATAAAAAATTCTAGGATTATTTTTGAATAAGATATGGTTTTTCAAAATGTAATAAGTACTTGCATCAATTTTTGATTTTAGGATTATTTTTTAAATTTCTCATTACAACTTTTTTATGTGATTGTGTGTTATGATTGAATCTTATTTTTTATACGTAATATTTACTGTCAAAGCTCCTGCACCACAAGCTTTGCTTGAAAAAATGGTATGTAAATGTACCAAAGGATGTACAAAAAACTGCGGTTGTAGGAAGATAGGAATTAGTTGTTCAATATTCTGCAAAGGGTGCATGTGCATGGGTACTAATTGTGGGAACTCTGAGATAACTGAGGTGCCAGAGGAAGATATTGAAGCTAATGCTAACGAACAGATGGACTTTGATTTTGAAATTTTTTTAAATGTCAACGTTTAAATAATTTTAACTAAAGTGACAGGTAAAAAAATATCAAAAAATCACTCGGTTTCCATTATTTAAATATAGATGATACACTTTACTGAGCAATATATAGTATATTCATGTACAAGAAAAAAAATTTATAACGAGATATTTAAAAAATAATCCTAAAATCAAAAATCGTTGCAAGTACTTATTACATTTTGAAAAATAATATCTTACTAAAAAATAATCCTAGAATTTTTTGTAGTACACGATTTTAAAGTAAACAAAATAAGCTTTTTTTATTATATAATATAATATATACCTAAATATAGAAGAAAAAAGTTATAATGAGAAATTTCAAAAATAATCGTAAAAAATATAATATTATATTATATATACTATATATAATATAATATTATATAATAAATAATATATTATATAATATTATTTTATTTTTATACATATTATAAAAAATCGTTAAAAGTATAAAACCTTGAAAAACCATAATCTCTTTCGAAAAGAAAAAGTCGTACAACGTTATACAGTAGACCATTTTAAAGGTAATTGATTTCTATTCCTATTACGTGTACATTGCATATACCTAAAGTTACGTAGAAAAAAGTTACAGAACAATATTTGCGAAGTAACAAGGAAAATTGCCCAAAATTGCTGTGAGTGGCTAATTTTGATAAATCATATTTCGAAAACTATAAATCCTAATTACCTCTACTGAACAGCATTTTAAAGAAGAAATATGTAGATTTTTTTTCTGTAAAGCAATGTCTATACCTATATCCTCGTGGACAAAAGTTATGGGACAAAAAACAAAATTTCTTTCTTTTGGGTTTCTTTGTGCTTTTTCTTTTGAATATATTTTTGAAAAAAAAAGTATCATTGACTTTAAAAAGTGATATGTAGATAGGAAATTTAACCAGGAATAATTTTTATGTAGGTATGTTGGTACCAAAAGTGCATAGAACTCACCCTAATGTAACCTGTGCCCAGGGACTAATTCACCCATTTCTCAAAAACGCACCCCTTTAAATGGTAGCACTCCGCGGTTTTATCATATATAGATGTCCATTGACAATATGAAATAATAAAACCCCGTTAACGTTGTAGTTCCTTTTAGCTATCTTATTTTGAATATAATCAATAGCCTATAAAAAGATATCTTACACTGAGTATTTTATTTCTGCACATAATACCTACATATTTAAAATAATCTCTCCCCTACTGCTCGGTCATAAGGCTTTGGCCACACGGGCGATTTTTTACGGCGCCGTAAAAATAAGCGCGAAAATGGGTCCCACGCTGAGAATAGTAGATGGCCAGACTGAGCTGTAAAATATCGCGGAGCAACATCGAACCCGCCCATCTTTGGCGTCGTGTCACAAACGAAGGGACGAATTCGTTTTATTGGCGACAAGCCGTAATTTACATCCACGTGTGGCCATGCTTTTTACAGCGCTTACTGCCACGTAATTTTACGGCGCCGTAAAAAATCGCCCGTGTGGCCAAAGCCTAACTCATATTCCTCAAATTACTGCTCGGATCACAATCATTTACAATTACTGCAGGATCGCAATCATTTACAATTACTGCAGTTCATAATTCATAATATCACCGTTACTGATCGGTCATAAAAAATAACACTATCTGTAATAAACAAAAATGTAATATGCCGACAAGTTGAATTTGAGGGTAATACGATATTTTTATCGATCACGGTTTTAACCTTCGGATGACCAAGGGGGTAAATTTGGACACCAGCGTATGTTTTTCTTTAATAAATTCAAAAGTATTTTCAATTTTTAACTCATTATTTTTTTATCTGACTTTAATATCATTCTAAATATCCTCAGATTTTGAAATAAAAAAATTCCCTATATTTTACGAATAAAAAATATATTCTGAAGTTGATGTTTAGTAAAATACCGTCTATTATGTGGAATTTCAACTAGTTTTACACTGCGCGTTATCAAAATCTATTTTTAGACGGTGGTGCCTGTTATGTACGAATCATGACATTCTTGTCTGCTACAGTTCGTCATTATTATTAGTTCCTGGCATATATTATTATAGTTCCTTAGTATTTGGCGTACATATAAGATATGGCCCGCAAATATCTTACTGAGGCTGAATTACAGCAAATTGTTATTGCTAGGGATTTTTATGATGAAGATGAAATAGTATCAGAAAACGAGGCTGTATTGTTAGATGAATATTTAAATGCTGAAAACATTCATTCCAGGTCATTTTTGACCCCCGTTGGTCATCCGTGTAACAAAAAACGGTTGGTCATCAAAAGGTTAAGTAACATGAATATTTTTTAATAATGTGTTTTTGTAAAGGCATAACTTTGATTATTAATTTCGTATAGCCGCTTATTTAGTCTACCAAAAATTATCAGAATTTAATGACAAAGACAACGCAGTTTTCACTCGGGGAGTTGACTATGCTAATATTTTTAATTATCATAATAAATTGTACTTAGTACCATCCGTTTTCATTTCAGATACGTCCACCTCGCAAACAGAAACAAGTAAAAATAAACATATGTAGGTGAGTCACGCGTCCCACGGCCCAAGAAAACTGTACGCCGATCACAAACGTTCCCAAGCTAGACCTGCGAACGACTGAACTGATAGTAGGATGCGCAGAACTGTCTTAAATTATGTAATAACATAATTTAAACAGCCGGCCTTAAAGGCCGGCTGTTTAAATTATGTTATTATAAATTATGTAAATTAAACATGCATATTCAAAATTAAACATGTAAATTAAATTATGTATATTGAACTTATTAAAAATTATGTTATTTTTGCTGTTTACACGCCACGTTTTATTGTATAGGATTTGTCCTATCCAACAAAACGTACAATAAGTCGTAGCGTGAGAACCGGCCTTAAGGGACATCTATGACACACCAATTATTGCTCTTCATTAATCGATTAATTTCTCCAACAGTAACACCACCCCGTAAAATCCTAAACGCATTCAGCTGAAAAAAACCTTTTATGGCATTGAAAGTCGAGCAAAACAAAACAGATAGCGGTGACATATTTCTTTTAAAGTCTGACAAGCGATAATTGTGCGTGGGAAAGCAAACCTTGCTACTTGTAATGGAAATCAATGTGTTTCTCGTGTTGGTAGACGCAAATCTTCTGGAAAATAAGAAAAAAGGAGAAAAATTAAAACGTCACTCTTATTTTATTTGCAGACTTGCCAATAAATGATTTGATTAAATAACATTTATTTTGGAAGAACATAATCACTATTATAGACATTCTCAGATTATCTGAGTCTAAGATTATACTATAATATACAAGAAAACTTAAAAATAAACTTTCATGAAAGGTTCGATGGCGCCTGATAACAATACCCAGTATTTTATCAGTTATGCCATCAGTGGCCCAGTCTCAGTTCCATCAATAAAAATAAAGCAGACATGTTTCTTTGTCACCCCTAGTGCATAAACAGTCGTATTATATTGAAATAGTTCTTGATATTATGTAAACTGCATAAGTGAGATATTGTATTTCAAATTAAGTACTTAGGTTATGATAATATTTACTCTCTACTCTAAGTAATTAAAATTAAAATATGTATTTCTTTCCCACCGATGTCATATCAAAATGTAATAAGTTTCTTTGAAAACTTTGTTGTCTTAAGTGAAACTAAACGACAAGCAGTCTAATTAAGTCACCAAATATTTAAATATTTAGAAGTTTATAAATAACTTTGGATAGAAGCATAATAATTGCTGGTTCTGACGGAAAATTTGGATTCAAGCTTTATTAAAATGTGTAATTTTGTTTTTACTTATTAAATAATTAAATTTAGCAAAATATTTTGCCGAGATGGTTTTTCCGACTCGGAAAATTTGGGTCGGAAAATCCTAATCCGAATAGGTTGTGAAAATTAAATGTCTTGAATTAGATTAACAGAACGACATTTGGAACAGATAAACATTGGAATAAGACAAAATGACAAGGACATAGTTTCAAAATTACAGTTTAACATTGAAGTTAAAACTTAACGTTTATGATAATTTTCTAAAATCTTAAACAATTGAACACATCGTTGCCAAAAGATCACACAGGGAAATGCTTGATTTAATCGCGTTTCTACTCGGAACTATACATACAATAGACTGAATTGATGGTATAAAAGAAACTGCTGGACCAAGTACCATAGTCAACTGAGTAGCAACATTATTAAGGAAATGTTACAATCCAGAAAAATGCGAAAAGATTGTGGATCATCTAGTTCTATTTTTCTAATCTAAATAAATTATTGTTACGTTTAAAAGAAAAAATGATACCATAGAAGACTGCCATGAAACTACTCCATGAAGATTTTTAAAATTCAACGGATTTAAGTTTAAAATATTGAACAAAACCCATCAGTTTGGTAAATTGGAGAGTAAATGAAGAAGGGATTATCAAAAACAATATGGTGAAATAAAGATATCGTAAAAAAAATGAACGGCAGAATTTACAAAACCATTTACCTGACCATCAAAAGAACACCTGATAATGAAAGTAATATAGCAATAGACAACTATACTATTGAACGTGTGGATGCCTTCACATATCTGGGCACAGAAATCAATCAGAAGAATTCCGTAAGTGGCGAAATTAATGCACGTATTTCCAGTGGAAATAAGCGCAATGTATGGATACATGTTGGTCAGTTGTAAAGCATTTGTTTATTTATTTCTTTTGTTACATTTCCAGGTCATAAACTTTGCCTCGTTATAGTTTATGTGATCCAAAACACTCCCGTGCAAAATATCATTTTAATTATTTTAGTTAAAGTTGAGTTTAACCCAAGCTTCCATTTATATGAAAATTATATACATAATAAACCAACAGTAATTTGTGTTACCCCAATATCAAGAGGAAATCAAGTTAAATCTCGAAGTTTATCCCACCAGAAACCTAATTATCCTTCGGGAACCCTTCACTATGACGAAAAACTACAGCATAAGGGTACGTATTGCTTATGTTTCCTTGAATTTTTAATGAAAGTAAATTGTTTTTTAAGGTAATGACACTTTATTGTTAAAAGAATGAGTTTTCACTAGAAGTAATTATAAATTACGGGAAGTTTTTAATAGAAGTACAACCACCTCAAAAGTAAAGCTTTATTTAAATAATATATTCCTCAGAAACAACGCTTCAAGCGACCGGCGATTTTTAATGTTAGTTAAAATTCGATATTTTTTATCAGAGAAGCCTACCGACAAAAATAAAAACTATATTTTGCCTCAAATGAAGTCAGTTTCAATAACGCTGTTAAATAAATAGACGTTGCTCAACTTTTGCAATTTTTTACGATTCTTACGAGATCAATAAAATTTATTACCGAAATTTACTTTCATACCGAATTTAAAACAGTCGTGTATTCATGGAATAGACTATAAGTAACGTACTTATTGAAAAAACCTGGTAAAAAATTAACCATCCTTAAAATTATATTTTTTGCTTACATTCAAGATAAATAAACAACGTGGTGAAATATTTACTGTGGTGAGAAATAAAAATGGAAGATAGCAGAGGAAGTCATTGTTTACCTACTGCAAAATAGCGTCTACCGGTTCATATGTACAATAAACATCTGGATCGCAATTCCCATGAATTGATTGCATGGTTTGCAAGCCATGGAAGCGAAAAAAATATCAAATTCTTTTTATGATATAGGTAGATATAATTAATATTACACAACAATAAGGAAATATATTATGGAGATAACTAAAATAAACCAAGCCATAGCGTCTTTAGACGATGACAAGCATTAAGACCTTATCAAGGAATGCAGCTTTTTCGCCTTCATGAATTAGACATAAAGAAAGAGACAGAATGGGTAACAACAAAATTAAAATTCTGTTAGCAGTCTGAAAAACCGAATAAGAAGGAACAATGTCAGAACAAAATTAAATGTACAGGGTATCAACGAGTGGACAATGGATAAGAAAAAAGGAAGAAACAATCACATCAGTAGAATGGCGGACACATGAGTCGTTAAAATAGCAATGCACAAATCACCAAGTGGTAGAATAGTCCAGGGTAGTAGTAAGGTTTTTTCCATGACACTCGAGCAGCCAGGGTACTGAAGCGTTTTTTCGACAGGTAATACCTATGAGAACAAATTTTAACTATTTCCTGCGTAGGATCTGGCGGCCATTTTTATTTATAAACAATTTAATGTCGAAAAACGGCATTTTTCCGTTTTTTTAATCAATGGAAAACAGTGTACCTTGTGGTTACATTAGTACAAAAATCTTCGAGAGCATGGAAAAACCTTTAAAATGACGTATTACAAAGGTTGATACACTTATTTATTCTTAATATAATTGGGAAAAATAGTCTAAATTTCAAAAAAATTAATTTTGCAATAACTATTGTAAAAATTAGTGTACAACTTTGAAATTTTTGTCAAATGAGGGTTCATTAGTGAACTTGAACGTGACAAAAATTTCGAAGCGATTTATTTAATTGTTTGTATTTTATTCAAATTGTTTTTCCCAGAGAGCTTTTTTTGCAATAACATAAGTCAGAAAAAAACCACTCTGCAGGTGTCAAATGTAAGAGCATAAGCTAAACTTTCAAATCTGTTTAAAAAATGTTAATAAAGAGTGCATTTATTAGTAATCAATAATTATGCAAAAGTCTCGTCAATTTTTCCTTATAAACAATTTGAATAACTTTCTTGTTATGGCCGGTACAAGCATTTTTTTTTACACATTCTAAAAGATGGCATTTTTATACGAACTTAGGAAAAAATAAGTTAGCTTAGTTCAATTAGGGCCAAAGTTAGCAACATTTTTTTAAAAATCCACAGCTAATTTGTTTATGATAAATAAGAATCGAAAATACCGCTCTTCCACTTTCAAAGACACGAAGTATTCAGAAAAAATTTTGGATTTATTTGCTCTTTAAGGGAGTCGTCAATAAAGCTTCAAAAATGAAGTACAAACGCGACCCGCTTGCTACCGACGAAGTAGAAGCATAAAATCCGTGCGACCTAAAATTGAAATATCAACTTCAAAATCCTACAATTTTTTGTAACTTGGGAACCAACCAATGCATTTTAATGTTTTTTTTTTAATTTGTATGTACTTTTAGCGTACTTTACAAATATGGAGTCTGTTGATTTATAAATTATTTAATAAACAATTTAATTTGCTTAAAAAAATGTTTTTTCAAAAAAAAAAAATTTTTACCGTATTTTAGGTGAACAACTACAATGTTACGTATGTAATAATTGATAAGAAATTGTAATAAATATATTATTACTACACTCATCGGCACAAAATTCGGTCACCCAAAATTTTTGATGAAGTTTAATAGTTTATAACTTTATTATTTGTACTCCGATTTTTAAGATTCTTGCACCAATTTGTAGACATATATTGATATCGTTTCGTATTTTTCCGGTAACAAAAAAAATTTGCTTGCATGGCATTATGCAGGGGTGAATGGAAGCGTTGTATTTTCTACTAACTTTAAAAAATTCTGTGGAAAAACGGAAGGGCTCATTTTGTGTCATAGTCCTGTCATATTATTCCAGAGACATCACTAAAATTTTGTTTTTTCAATTATCCGAATATCTCTTTTCTTGTAAGAGCTGTATCATTTTTTGTAAGTAAAACACTGATTGACTCATAAAATAGAGGTTGGATTGATAAGATTAGAATGGTCCGCATGCAGTCCAGATCTCAATCCTGTTAAGCATTTATGGGATGAATTAAAAAGAGCTATTCGCCGTTATCCCGGGCCTCCAGGAAATTTGGTACAGTTATGGCCTTGCTAGAGGAATATCGGACTATTCCCCTGGCAATATTAACACACCTTTATTCGATGCCAAACAGATTGCGAGAAGTCGTTGCTGCAAGAGATGGACATACTCACTATTGAATTGTTTCGTTTTGTTGTTAATTTTGTTTTGTTTTTGTTTTTAATTTTAGTGCGCTTGATATTTTTAATTAAATAAACCTTCAAAGCAGTGTTTTTATTTACAGCTCTTACAAGAAAAGAAATATTCGGATACTTCAAAAATTATCTTACAAATAGATGTTTACATGTAGTTTTTACAAAAAAGTATAAAATGTCTCCACTTAATAGTAGCTGTTGTACATACTTTCCAAATGAGTTCTTCTCACATGGAATGTTTTTTAATAGAAAATTCGTATAAATGGTTACTCTATAGGTACATTGTAAAAAATCTTCTTAAATTTATAACTGATAAAAATTTTATATTTTTTATTCATATAAATATAAAATCTAAGACATAAAGATGATTTGATAAACAATGAACCACAAAATTCAAATTACTGCAACTGTAAGCAAACTTATAGAGTAAAAGTCTTTTATAGAAATTTTTCTTTTATTATATAATATATACAGAGAGGGGCTAAGTTATGGAATAAATTCATTTTCTCTAAAATCGACGACTTTGAAGAAAAATCCCGAAACAGGTCGATTTTTATTTTTAAATTACAATTTTTTTGGCATATATTTTATACTAGTGTCGTCATCCATCTGAGCGTGATGACGTAATCGATGATTTTTTTAAATGGGAATAGGGGTCATGTGGCACCTCATTTGAAAGGGTGTTCAATTGTCTATTCAGTAATATAAACAATAATATATTTATTTATACAGGGTGACCAAAATAATAATTTTTGAATTAAATTAATTGACGCAAAAAGAAGAATTTATGTAATTTATTTAACTCAAAATACATTGTACTGCTGTCAGTAAATAAAAAAAAATATTTCACAAATAAACATTTCTTTTCGCTTAAATTAAATCACAAACAACCTCCTTGCAGTTTTAACATTTAATTTGAGCGAAAATCAATGTCATTTGCCAAATAAACATTTTTTTCAATTTTCTGACAGCGATAGAAAGTATTTTGAGATAAATATACTGTATACATTCTTCCTTTTTCGTCAATTAATTTAATGCAAAAATTATTTTTTCGGCCACCCTGTATAAATAATTATATTAATGTTTATATTACTGAATAGAGAATTGAACACCCTTTCAAATGGGGTGTCACACGATCCCTATTCCTATTTAAAAAAAAGCATCGATTACGTCATCACGCTCTGGTGGATGACGTCACTAATATGAAATATATGCCAAAACATTGTAATTTAAAAATAAAAATCGACCTGTTTCGGGATTTCTCCACAATCCTCCATTTTAGAGAACATTAATTTTTTTCCATAATTTAGCCCCTCCCTGTATATATTATGTATATTCATAACAATTTGTTATCAATTATTGTATACATAACATTACTTGGTAGTTGTGCACCTAAAACACGGTAAAGAATTAAATAATTTTTTTTTGTTTAAATAAATTAAATTGGTTATTATAATTTATGAATCAACTGACTCCATACTTGTAAAGTACGCTAAAAGTACATACGAATTTAAAAAACATTAAAATCCATTGGTTGGTTCCCAAGATACAAAAACTGTAGGATTTTGAAGTTTCAATATTTTGAATATTTCAACAAACAAACTTTTTGACAGTTTTGTGGTTTGAAAGTAGTTAGGATTTTTAAATGTCAAAGTTCTAAAAATTGTAGAATAGAAATGAATTCCAGTGACGAAGAGTTACAGTTTTTTTATTTGTTTATCGTAGATAAAATATTGTATGAAACTGTGCGTGAAGTACTTTTTGCGAACTTACGCGATGTATAGCACTCGCGCCGTTGTCGCTCGTGCTTTAAAAATCGCGTGCGTTGCTCGTGCTCTAAAAATCGCGTGCGTTCGCAAAAAGCATACTTCACGAACTGTTTCATAAATAACTATTATTTTCAATTGTTACAATCAAAAATCCATCATTAACTTTCTGTATTTATTGTAGCATTTTATTTAAAAAAAAGCTAAATATATATTATATAGGATCAAAGGAGTTAAGATAACCTCGTAACGAGCCATTACTTTACTAAAAACCACTGCCCCGCTAAGATTCAGCGTGGCATCTTCTAATAAAAGAAATCTTATACGTAATAAAAGAGAAAAATTGAATTGCTCGCAAATGTTTGACCTTGATGTAACCTTCAAAACGACCACAATAATAGCACAAGTGTGTGCGATTTTCTTCTACGTTTGCTTAGTGGGATAATATATATAGCAGAGAAAATATTTCTTGACATCCCAACAAAGAACGAGTCGGCTAGATATATTTTTTAACTTTTCAGTTAAACAAACTACAAAAATTATGTAATCCGTGTGTATACGAGGTAAGCCCAAAAGAATATTGTTATCGACATTACCAGTCAACCAAAAATTTACAATATTAAGTAACAACGGACGGATTAGAAAAAATTAACAAACAGAGGAAGGAAAGATTAAAGGATGAAATTGAGGAGAACATTAAAAAAATGAAACATTCAAAAATTTTTATTGAACACTACTGTATGATTATTTAAAAATACTATGACACCTGCGTGCTGCGTGTGGTAATACTGGAGGCAGGCAGGCTCGCCATGTAATAATCTTCTTCTAGTTCCATGACCGTCATCGATCGTTGAATATCATGTTGGCTACCATATTCGCTATTGTGACTTTATTGACAGCAACTATTAATAATAGTCCTTGGGCCTACATATAAAATTATTATTTATGACCACACCGTCGAAACTTTTTGTACTTGTTATTTGGGTGGAGTCGGACAAATTTGGAGTTGTCAATTTTATGCAAGAAAAAAATTTATAACCACATTGGTCATTTTATTTTAATTAATGGTTTCTTTCATATAAAAAGCGAAAACAATTTTGCCGGACAGAAATATTGGGTCATATGACGCGTCGGACAGGCTAAATATGTCAAATTTATGAAAATAATAAATTTATTACCACATGGCTAATTTTAACAGAATCTACCATTAAACATTTTTACAATAATGTGGTAACCTTGTCGGACAATTCTCACGGAACTTATGCGCAGTCGGATGCGCCGAAAATGTTAATTTCCTTGATTTTTTTTATTTACAACCATTTTTCCGACAAAAATAGGAGGTTATAAGTAATTATATTCTAAATAAAAAAATCTAAATCTCCGACAAAAATATTGGGCCAAATCAACAGTCGGACAAAAAACTTACTTTTTATAATAAACAATACTTTTAAACTATTCTGGGTTCGTGCATCGCTTATCTTCACAACCATTTTCCGACAAAAGTAGTAGGTTACAAGTAATTATATTCTTAAACAAAAAATGTATTTGTCTGACAAAAATTTTGGGGCAAACGAACAGAAAACTTAACTCTTTTAGGTTATCGACGCCCTTAATTGCAAAAAAAAACTATTTTTAAACAGTTTTTCTCGGTTACTTTTGAATCGATTTAGCTGAAAATTGGTGCACACTAGAGATGCATCAAGTCAAACTAGTTTGATTTTACTCAACAAACTTGACTTGACTTGAAAATCAAACTTTTTGTATAAAAAAGTTTGACTTGACTTGATTTCGATATCTTTAGGTTTGACTTGAATTCAAACATCTTCAAACAGTTTGAAAAGTTTGAATATTACGCAACGTGTTTATTTTCAATTTTAAATGAGACCGCCTACCCCTTTATTTGTTCAGTGGCGCATCAACGGGAGGAGGGAACCCTCTCCCAACAAGGTCAAAAAATTTTTTTTGACAAATTTCAATAAGCATAGAAATGTATTGGCTGATACGATATTTAAACCGTAGACAGACAAATAAAACTCAATAAACTCGCCAGGATAATTATTAAGAAAGCTTAATGCATATTTATACATTAATTTTTTTTTAATTTAAACCCAACATTTGTAGCCTGTATCCGAAAAAAATTTAAATTGTAGATGTAGATATAAAACCATATAGACCTGTATCCCGCGTACCAAAAAAAAAGTTGATTAATAGCAAGCTGAAAATTTGTTAATAGCTTAACGGTGTCTAGTCTGACAAACTTTGATTTTATCACCAACTGGGCATTTTATTGAGTGGAACACGAAGAACATGTCAAATGACAGGAATCATGTTGGTTAGTAATAGCAGTCTGATTTTTGCACGAGAGTTTAATGAAAGGGTAACAAATCAATTGGATGTTATGACCGACAAAATACATGGGACATTTTCGTAATCTGACGTTCCAAATTTTTAAACTGTTTCACAATTAAAACTTCCCCTATTCCAGTGTTCCCGTACATCAAAGTTTGTCCGACTGGACACCGTTAAGCTATTAACAAATTTTCAGCTTGCTATTAATAAACTTGTTTTTGGTACGCGGGATCCAGGTCTAATAACCCTATGGTTAGTTTTGAATTTTAAAGAAATACCAACGAATATACAGCAATACTAACGTTTGTATTGTGGTACATATTTTCGAGTGAACTAGCAGCTTGGTACCACATGTTTTTTCGAACTGGCCCTAAGATAAATAAATGCCTTTTTTAATAAAAGAAAGTCATAAAAATTCCAAATCATTTTATTTTGAGCTGTCCATTGAAAAACCAAATAGTCTTATTTTTATTGTAATCCTTAAGGCCATAGGCGTAACATGTCTCTTATCAAAATGTTCAATGTGTTTTAAATGTATTAATTTTTTTCAAATCCTGAGAAAACTAATAAGAATTTAAAATAAAATTTAAACGCAGCATGAAAGATTACATTATTTCTGAGGGACGAACATCCCTGAAAACTTCTATAATGTTCATTTTAATAAGTTACGGGGGTGAACATAAAAAGTAAAATTTAGTGTTATTATTAATTGCAAATATTTCATTCAAAAGAAACTTTTTATTTATTCTAAGAGACTTTCGGCCCTCGGTAATAACGCAATATTTCATTCTGCGTTTAAATTTTTTAAAAATACTGATTAGTTTTCTCAGGATTCGTAAAAAATAAATATCTACATTTAAAAGTTTTAAAGTAAAGCACATTGAAAATTTTGACTTTTATGTGGCACTCATTGTATTATTAATTTTCTTATCTTAATTAGCAACTAACATGTCTATCTCGACAAAAAGTATATGTACTAAATAAATTATTTTTCAAACTCTTTCAAACTAGTTTGACAAACAGTTTAAATTTTCAAACCTGTACGATTTACCTGTTTGACTTGACTTGAAATATTTGTCAGAAGGATTGACTTGAGTTTGACTTGAAATTAAGTCAAACTCAAGTCAAGTTCAAACATTCAAGTCAAACTTGTGCAACTCTAGTGCACACACTAAGTACAAAATTTAAAAGGGCGTGACGTAGAGTTGTTCCCAAAATTTTCCAAAAAATTTTCCTACAGGAGGGAAAATTTTTGATCTGAAAATTTGTGTACATACTCCTTGAACAATGACAAACATCGTTCTGTAGTTTCTTTTCTCGAATTTTCAAAAAAAAATCCGACAAGAGGGAAAATTTTGGACCCATTACTTTTGTCCGACAAGTGATCCAATATGCGTTACACATGTAAAAAACAGTATAAAATAAAAATGACATCTGTGGTATTAAATAAAAAATTCCACGAAATTGACATCTTCGGCGCATCCGACTGCGCATATGCCCCCTGAAAACTGTCCGACAAGGTTACCACATTATTGTAAAAATGTTTTATGGTAGATTCTGTTTCTGATGAAATTTGACATATTTAGCATCACGACCCAATATTTTTGTCAGACAAAATTGTTTTCGCTGTTTATATGATAAAAACCATTGATTAAAATAAAATGACCAATGTGGTTATAAATTTTTTTCTTGAATAAAATTGACAACTTCGTGACAGCTTGACAGACAAACGCCCCACTACCATAATGCGCCAGGCTCTAAATTTGTCCGACTCCACCCAAATAACAAGTACAAAAAGTTTCGACGGTGTGGTCATAAGTAATAATTTTATATGTGGGCCCAAGGACTATAACGGTGTAGTCGATTTTCCATACAATTGTTTTAAATTTCTCAGCCAAGATGTTCATTTTCTGCCAGGACTACGTTTACCTTAGATCTTTCCCGGAATGATCAGATGTGAAAGGTAATATTTTTCAGGATGTCTCATAATGTTACCGAAGTATTCCAAGTACGTTTTTTCAAACCCACTATGATACGCCTGAATGGGAACCATGAATAGATCGAAGACGTACAATGTACACTACACTAAACCAATTGGCTATCGTACGACCGGTTTAAGTAGAACAGTTTCTTCATTTCTGTAAAAATGGACCTAGCAATTTCAATATGACTTTGGATTTCAACGTTTTTGGTCACTTGTTTCAATATTTCATGGCCCCAAGGTATTTGTTATTAAGGAAAGACAACTTTAGATTTAATTCTATTTTATTCAGTTGAAATATGTACATGTTTCTTCTTTTTAGAGTTATCAGAACTGTCTGCGGTGTACCATGAAACGAACTAAATCTAGCTGTCTATTAAGTAAAATAATACAAAATTATTTGCTGCTGGGCGCATTAGCGACGTCTTTTTAAACAAAAAAGAAAAGGGAAAATTCTGTTTTAGGTCGGAATGCAGAATTCTTCGTAACAATATACTATAATCTGACCTTTCTACAATTTATAAAGCAGACAGACCGATAAATAGCGGACATGGCAGAATCTACAATTTGCATTCATCACCTGTGCGCTTATCTAAATACAAATCCAAAAGAATTCTGCTCCCTTAGTACTCAAATATGAGTAAAATGAAATAAAGAAACACACTTTAGATTTAATTCGAATTAAGGTACACCACAGGCACTTCTGATGACTCTAAAAAGAAGAAACATATGTCAACTGATGGTGGTGGCCCATGAATCGAATTAATTCTAAAGCTGTCTTGAGTTACTTCATTTTACTCATATTTGAGTATGATCGAAGCGAAGATCGGTAGGATATGCCCATTTTATCAATGAAAATCGATATGTTTACGACATTCCAGAAGCCGCTACATATAAAATGTTTTAACAACCCATTAATCGTTCAGAATTAGTCAAGGGATATTAGTACAGTTAAAATAGTTAAGGCGATAACTGGACGATAATGATTTAATGAGTGAAATTTAAGATTTTTCTACTTTTATGATAAAAAAATGAAGCTCATTAACAGAACCCAATTAAAAACTATTTTGCACATCATATTTGAAACATTATTTGGTTGAAAAATCTTATTTTTGTTGGCAAAAAATATATTAATTTGTCTGAACTAAATAACAGTTCTGTTTATCTTGATACTATCAACATTAACACAGTGTTGCCAAACTGAATTTTGTTATTTTGAGTGTAAATTTTCCCAGCGATCTCCGAGGGTACAATACTAAGAAAGCCGAATTTGGTTGGATTTTTATCTAGATAATCGGACATGTGATGAATGCAAATTGTAGATTCGCCCATGTCTGCTATTTATCGGTCTGTTTGCTTTATAAATTGTAAAAAACTCAGACTGTAGATTTTTATACCAAGAATTCTGCATTCTGACCTAAAAGAGAGTTTTCTCTTTTCTCTTTTGTATTTGTAATTATTTAATTTTATACAATGTGGGTGTTATTTATTGTAATGTTTGTATGATCAATGGCATTCTTCATGAAAACCACATAATTAAAATTAAAAAAGTTAATTGTGTAAATGACGAATCTCCTAATACCTTTTTCAGCAACAATAAAGGAAAGCGTTGGTGTTCAGGCGTTTTATCGATTTCTATTTTGAATTTTTTCACTTTAATAGATTTTACACGAAAGCGTACCTATCAATAAACAATAAGAAAATAATATACATAGAGACCTTTGTTTGAAAATGTTCGCTAGAGGATTTTTATCATTATAAAATCATAATATGTAAAATAAACATTGCTTTGATTTAATATGCTTAAAGAAAGGTTAGTGATTTCATTTATATTGCAAAACGTTACAGCAAAAATGAAATTGCGATTATCGTATTTTTTGACGCCGTCCATCAATTTATCACTTCAAATATGTCGAAATGTAAAAATCAAATACATTAAAGGAAATTGAAGCGGTTTTGATATGATCCTCTTCAAAGAACGCTTTGCCAAAGCCCTAGAATCGTATTTGTGGAAAAATTTACAACGTAAATCGCATCGAAAGAAATCTTTTTGTATCACAAGTCTGTAATTTGAACTGACTACAGACTATTTTATTTGATATGGGTTTTATTCAAGTAGCTACAGAGAAGAATTGGAATAATTCTAATAAGTTTCTGAAACTGTTATCTTGTGGCATGTCTTAATTTTTACCTAGAAAATTTGACGTTTCGATTTCCACTCTGGAAATCGTTTTCAAAAGATTTATGAGAAAATGTGTTGAAAAAAGTATACAACCGCCAGTTGTTGTTGACGTTATGTTATATCAAAGTCAACAAATAGAGGTTTGAGTACTTGCCTATGTTGGTTATAGATAACAGCCAACTTTGGCTGGAAAGATATGAGGGTGGATGTTTTGTGCCCTATGGTACATCAAATTCTGATTCTTCTTTTGTATTTGTGCAATAATTCTATGTGTTACCTATGTGATTCTGTGTTTGGAAGTGTTCGTAAATTATGAGTTTTTTAGTACAAATAGTAACTCGTATTTTTGTGTATTGTTGAGACATGCATTTCACCTTTTCTAACTTCTATTATTCGTCGTGACCAGACATCTTGTAAAGCGACAATTCGTAACCGGACAAGTGGTAACGTACAACTCGTAACGGCGACAGTTCGTAACAGTGACACTTCGTAACGGCGACAGTTCGTAAGAATACAAATTCGTAACGGACAATTCGTAATGGACAATTCGTAACGTCAAAATTGAATTATTCTGTTTATTTTTGTTAACGTGGAGACAGCTGTTATTACAGTTATAATTAAAATTATGTTTATCAATTCAACGAATCAGTACCGGGATAAACACATTTTATACTCCTTCTTTCAGAATATCGTTTGTGTTTCTTTAAACACAAACAAATATTTAAATACATACAAACTTTTAACATATTTTTAAAAGTTTATCCCTCTTATTGTTCCTTAAATTTGCATATACCTAGACAAAGGAATAATGAAGTAATTCGTGAAATCTTTAAGCCGACAACCGTCTTTAGACATTCCTAACTTTCTAAGTATTTAAACACTTCGTAAAGGAAAGATTATAATACCTGTTATTGTAATTATTTAATATTTTATTATTTTATTTAAATAAATAAAAATATTTTATTTAAATATTTGTTTGCGTGTTTAAATACTTTTATTATATTCTGAAACACGAAATGTGAGAAATGCCTTAAAGAGAGAGAGAGAGAGAGAGAGAGAGAGAGAGAGAGAGAGAGAGAGAGAGATTGCATGAGAGTTTAATCTCTGTTTGGAGAGTTTAAGTCTATTCTGTCGGACAAAATAAATGTGCCGTTTTCGTGGTCTGACCGTTCCAAATTTTTAACTTGTTCCACAATTAAAACGGCCCCTGTTCCAGTGTTCCCATATATCAAAATTTATCCGACTAGACACCCTTAAGCTATTAACAAATTTTCAGCTTGCTATTAATCAACTTTTTTTTCGTACGCGGGGTCCAGACCTATAATTTATATTCCCGCAAAAGTATTATGAGTAACATACATCGATTCTGCGAATCCTACAGACCGTGAACTATGAACTGGATGAGCCGTCTGAACATTATCAATATTTTAATTTTTTTTCAGCTTTTATTGCACGACAAGCCATTAGTATTTACTTTTTTATATTATGTTTTAAAATATAAGATAATTATACATTTATTTATAAATCTAATAATGGAAGCGAGAATCAATATGTTATAACAATATTTTTGCCGATAAGATAAGAATAATTCTATAAATACTTAAGAGTGTAGGCGCAAAATGTCGCGCCAATACTTTTTAAATGTATTCATTTTTCATGTAGAACTTTTCTTTCATTTTTGTTTTGTTTGGTAATCTCGATCTCAATTTGTAACACCATGAGATCACATATTCATAAATTCACTTTTTTGTTCTAATAAATAAGGTTTGAATATCAAAAGACAAATTTATTATTTCTCTTTTCCTTCTCTCTTGTATCGTAAGAACAATAAAGAATTGGCTGAGTACAGAGTAGATAAGATAAGTCATGATATATTTGTTTTCACGATATATTTGTTTTCACACCATATTTGTTTTCACATAAAAGTATTTTACATATTTTTTATTTGACTATGTTTTTGTTTTATTTTGATTTAGCAATCTTTCTTTTAATATTTCTATTTTTTGTATATTTTTGGTTCCCATAAGGTAACCAGTGGCGCCCAATATTTTATTTTTTTTTGACATCCTTATTTTGATTTTTCTATTTTTCTAAGCTAATAAGAGTATACTCATAACATCCCTTAAAAATCCACACCTCTAGATCTCTGAGACTTGAGCTTACCGTGGACATGTTCTTCATTGTGTAACATCCCCTTATATGACGTATCAACATCACGTCAAATTCTATTCCCCTTTTCATGTTATACAAATGTCACCCTCTTTTGGGGCATGTTACAAAACAAATTAAAAAAAATATGAAGAAATATATACGAAATATAAAATTTCCTAAATTTTGTGGGCGGCAGGGTTTTTTCTGAAGTAAAGTTTGATTGATTTAAGCGATTATAAATTGTATTACAATACTGAACTTCGTGGGCGTTGGTATCAACTCTTACACCTAATATTTTTTTATGTCGCTATATATTCTGATTTGTAGCTATACAAGCCGAAATGTAGTAGAGCGAAACGGTTTATGCATTTAATGACCACATACCTATTAATGATTATGACTCGAAATGGTCAACAGAACTCATTGCCAATGCGGCGTTTGAATACATATTAAATATGCCCAAGCGTGGGAATATACGAACCTTATTAACAGCTAGTGTTGTTGTTTTTAAACATAGGAAGCCAAATATAGTATGAGTAATACTATTATAAATTAATAAAGGTGGTTCACATATCACTCTAGTGGAAAAAATGCCTGATGAAAATGAAATTGTTATTAAGTTAAAATAAAATGCCATTTAGCACTAAGCTAAATGAAGTTAAGCTATTTTCCGTTTCAATGGAAAATGGCACAAATTATTCTAATACCGAAATCAAACATCGTCCAATCAGTTTGCTTCCCATTATCTCTAAGATATTATTTGAAAGACTACTCCTTCAAAGAATGAATTCTATAATCGAGAGACAAAAGTTGATACCGGAGTACCAGTTTGGATTCAGGCAACAACATGGAACAATTGAGCAGGTACATATGGTTGCCAAAATAGCAAGAGATGCAATAATTGAAAACAAAAAAAAGAATACAGGAGTACCCCAGGGCAGTATATTGGGACCTTATCCTTACTCTACACAGCAGATATTCCCACAAGAGCAAACAGCACAATTGCTATCTACGCAGACGATACTGTTATAATGGCCTCTAGCTCGGTTCCAGTTACAGCGTGCCAAAATTTACAACTTCATTTAAATGGTTTAGAGAAATGGTTAAAAATGTGGTGAGTTAAAGTAAATGGCAGCAAATCTGCACATATAACATTCACTTTATGCAGGGAAAGTGTACCATCTGTGCATATAAACAATACCATCATACCCACAAGAAATGATGTTAAATACTTAGGAATACATTTTGACAGCCGACTAAATTGGGGAAAGAACATCTGGAACAAACGACTACAATTCGGATTAATATACAGGAAAATGTATTGGTTCATGAACAAAAAATCCAAATTAAGTCTCCACAATAAATTATTATTGTATAAATCTATTCTAAAGCCAGTTTGGACTTACGGTATTAAGATATGGGGTACAGCATCTAATTCCCATTTACTGAAACTTCAGCGTTTCCAATCAAAAGTATTGAGACATATTACCAATGCATCGTGGTATGTGCCCAATTATGTTATACATCGAGACCTTCAGATCCAAAACATTAAAAACACCGTTGTCTCACTCAGTGGCACCTACAAAAATAGACTACTGAATCATCCAAAAACTCTTGCCCAAGACCTACTTAAGCGACCGAGGAGAGGAAGACTAAAACGCCGTGACTCATTAGGCCTTTCTGTACCAGTAATTACCATTACAGAAACGTAAATTCTATATCATTAAATGTGTGTGTATTTTAAATATTGATGTTTTTTTATATGTTCGTAAAATATGTCTTTGTAAAGTGTTATTTATATCTCAGATAGTTTTATGTATCAGAAATGTATCGCAAAGGATTTTCATCACTGGATGGATTTCCCCTGGATGGATGTTAATGTGATAAACCTATTGATTATTGTTTTTTATTTGTAGAAACAGATTGCAATAAATAAAATTTGCACACAATGGTCTTTGATAAAGTATGATCATCTTTGAGAAATAAGAATCTTGAATGACTTTTACCTGGGCTCTAGTGCATGGTTGATCTATGTATCAAATAATGCACAACAACACTTGATAAGACAATTTTATGGAAAAAGATAAAATGATGTAAAAAATAAAGTCATTGTGCCGAGTTGAGGAAGATTATAAGATTGACATGTACTGGACCTGGCAAGTGAATTGGTCAACACATTTTTCTGAGGATTTGTCTCTCTTGCCTTCGTATCCCTCCTTCATCCTTACTGAATAAAGTTCTTCTTATGTCTTTCTTGTCTGTGTTTCTTTGTCTTTCTCCGTCACAGAATTGTTTTCGGCCATTACTGCACTCAGATATTTAAAATTTGTCACTCTCTCGTACCTGTATCCTGTGTCCATTTCTGGTTACTTTTTGATCTTGTCTTGAACTTTTTTCTCCGGTAACTCTCAGTCTTGCCTTCCTGGCATGACTTTTCAGCTGTTCAGCAACTGTCTCAGGTATGGTAATGATCTTATCTATAATCTGAAACTATGGCAAATTTCCTTATACCATCGACAAAAGTAGGTTTTGGGTCACTCTAAAACACGGTCCAAACTGGGTAACCTGATCTTCTCATGATTCTTTCAAGAGCAAAGTTGAATAACACAGTAAACAGTTCAGCTCCCTGCCTTACCCATTCTTATTTCTAAAAGTGCTGTGAATTCTTCTATTTTCAATTTTGAAATTCACTCAGGGTTTTACAGAGGTAACCTCTATTTACACAATCGTATGATTTTTGAAGTCGATGAATATTGTGAGGATTTTATAAAGGTCAGTGGTAGAGCAGTTAGTTTTATTAGTCTCCTATTAGTCTCCGATTGATAGAGTGCCTCTGATAGTGGTGTCAACCGCTTACTATGATTATTTCATTCATAGGAGATTCTGACCAATAGAAAGCTACAGAAATCTGAATTAAATCGAAAATTCCACACCTGTAATTTTGAACCAATCAAAATACGTTATTTTGACAGATCACCATGGCAACGGAGGTATTTTATCGGAAATTTTTTGCTCGTGGGGTACCCAACAGCGAATTATAGTGGAAATTTTTTGACGTTTACAATAACAGAACATTTTTGACAGACTGGTTTTTATTTGTTTACATAATTTAAAATAAAACGCCAAAAAATAATTTTCTATCACTTGTAGTTACTCAAAACTTATGTAAAATTGAAGAATATACTATTTTCTATCTTGAAATGGTATTCCCATGCAACTACAATGAGTAGAAATTACGAATTTGAAAGCCTAAATAATTGCTGACAAAGCTATGGCGCGCTATTAATCTGTTCATGCAGCTTTGGATTTTCAAATGCAAATTTGGTGTGGAATTTTCTTACCGAATACCACGCGAAGTCAAATTAATATCCGGAAATTTTTTTTTGATCATGAATATTTTTAGAAAATTTCCCTCGTCTTCGACTCGGGAAATTTTCAAAATATTCATGATCTCAAAAAAATTTCCGGAAATAATTTGACCTCTAGTGGTATTACTAGTGATAATTTTTGATAATCTCCCGTCGTTAAGTATATTACGTCAGGTGCCCTTCGTTGCTACGAAAAAATACATCAGTGACATTAATGACAATTAATGTTTTAAAAATTATAAAAGTGATGACTTTCAATCGTCAAATATTTATAAAAACTGTGTGTTTAATGGTACTTACATAAATAAATTACAATAAAATTTTGGTTTTGAACAGTTTTATTCATCAAATAATCGCAACAAATTGCACTCGACCTCTGAAATTAATATAGAATTTTTGCTCCCGTGACACTTTCGACATAATTTCACTCGCCTTCGGCTCGTGAAATTAAAACTGTCAAAGTGTCACTCGGGAAAAATTCAATAATTTCAGAGCTCTTGTGCAATTACTACTGATTATTTCATTCATAGGAGATTCTGACCAATAGAAAGCTACAGAAATCTGAATTAAATCGATAATTTTTGATAATCTCCCGTCGTTAAGTATATTACGTCAGATGCCCTTCGTTGCTACGAAAAAATACATTCAGTGACATTAATGACAATTAATGTTTTAAAAATTATAAGAGTGATGACTTTCAATCGTCAAATATTTATAAAAACTGCGTGTTTAATGGTACTTACATAAATAAATTACAATAAAATTTTGGTTTTGAACAGTTTTATTCATGAAATAATCGCAACAAATTGCACTCGACCTCTGAAATTAATATAGAATTTTTGCTCTCGTGACACTTTGACATAATTTCACTCGCCTTCGGCTCGTGAAATTAAAACTGTCAAAGTGTCACTCGGGAAAAATTCAATAATTTCAGAGCTCTTATTTCTAATTTCTAATTTCTAATCTACTACTGATAATTTGTTATGCAATGCCACATAATATATTTTATTTATGATAATATCACCAATATTAATCGCCCTGTACATGCTAGTTACAATTTCGTTTATTTTACAAAAGCTTATTAACTATATATTTCAATTATTTATTTTGTAATCTAAATTCCAAACACTCAATAAATATTTTACTTTTTTACTTAATAATACTATTATTGGGAGTAAATGGCTCTCACATTCAATATTTCTTAAATCAATTAAGATTAACCTTTATAAGTGTGTTCAGTACTTTATCTTGCGGTTCCCATGAGATAAACTTAAACGAAGGCGTCGTGCAGCAGACGTGGACTATAATTTCAGTGTTTTTCTAGATAAGCTTCTCCACATCTTCAATAAGGCATTTCCTTTAATTCCTATTAAGCCAAAACATCGGAAACCTTGGGTTACGAAAGGTATTCGCATATCAGCTAAGAATATGCGTTCACTACTATACATCAAGAAATTTACTACCAATGTTGCTGTCACTGAATATATCATGAAGTACAGGACAACATATCTAAAACTTGTCAGGTCAGCTAAAAAAGCCTATTATCAAAATCGTCTGAGAAGCTCTAAAAGTGTTGCAAAAGAGACTTGGTCTATAATAAACGATCTTCGAAATAAAACTCACACAGCTCAATCATTTTCCCTTCCAAATCCTGAAAGTCTAAACGACTACTTCGTTAATGTGAGTAAAAATATAACATCAACAATTTTGCCGCAACAAGATCCTATTTCCTATCTTCCTAATTCAAGACAGGTCTCGAATTCATTCTTTTTACGACCAGTCGATAACTCTGAACTTATCCAAACAATCAATTGTATCAAAAGCAAATCATCCTGTAGTACTGATGGACTATCTATAAAAATTTTCTCTAATCTCACAGAAAATGTGTTGGAAATCCTCCTCTCACTAATTAATGATTCCTTCGAAAAAGGTAAATTTCCAGAGTGCCTAAAGACAGCCATTATTATTCCTCTTCATAAGGGTGGCGAAAAATCTGATGCCTGCAACTATAGACCTATTGCCTTACTACCGGTACTCTCCAAAATTATTGAGAGACTCATTAAAACTCGACTTATGTCCTTTATCGTTGATAACAACATTTTATCACAAAATCAGTTCGGCTTTTTAACAAATAAATGTACCACTGATGCCATGTTTTCTGTACTACATGAGGTTTACCAAGCACTAAACAATAATCTTTATACTGCCACTGTTTTCTGCGACTATGCCAAAGCTTTTGATTGTGTAAATCACGACATCTTGATTACAAAACTAAATTTCTATGGAATTCGAGGTATTTCTTTGAATTGGTTCCAATCCTACTTGAATAATCGGAAACAACTAGTTAGAGCAAATGATACTGACTCTAGTCTCAAAAAAATCGTCTGTGGAGTACCACAAGGTTCAGTATTGGGTCCTATACTGTTCCTTATCTTTATAAATGACATTACTAATTTAAAAATCAATGGGAAAATTTTTCTTTTTGCTGATGATACCAGTATCACTTGGAGCAACTCAACTATTGCATCTCTTCATGAAACTATAACTTCGGATCTACTGACGATAAAGACCTGGTCTGACTCTAATTTACTCTCTTTTAACGTAAATAAAACAGTAGCATTATCCTATAAAGGAGCTCTTCAACCTTTGCCACTTCATAACAGCCAGATCAGTACCGTTGATTCTGTAAAATTTCTTGGTATTTTTTTAGACAGCAACCTCAAATGGTCCCTTCATATCGATTCGTTAAGTAAGAAACTCGCCTCAGCTTGCTATGCAATACGATCTGTCTCAAGGGAACTCAATTTAGCATCTTCTAAAATAACATATTTTTCGTTGTTCGAGTCTCACCTTCGATATGGTCTTCCTTTTTGGGGTTCTAGTACAGCTGCTCAATTTGATGTCATTTTTAGATTGCAAAAAAGAGCAATAAGATATTTGTTTGGCCTCAGAAGATCTACACATTGCAGAAGTTACTTCAGAGATCACGAAATTTTAACACTTCCATCTTTATATATTCTAGAAACGGTTTGTTTAATTCGTAAACACCTTCATGTCTTTCCATCAAGGCCCAATCATCTTTACTCCACCAGAAATTCAATCTTTGATATTTATTTACCGATTCCATCCACTGAGTTAGTAAAGAAATCTATATTATATTCCGCAAAGAAACTGTACAATCATCTTCCGTTACAACTTAAATCTGCAACATCTTTCCCTAAGTTCCGAAAAATGACAAAAGCCTATCTATCCAAAAGACCATATTATTCAATAGAAGAATTTCTTAATGAATAACGAAGAAAATTGGGTTCCATGCGCAGTAGCATAAACTTGTCAGTTCCTTATGTTGTACCTATTTTATTTTATTTGTTGTATGTTCAATTTGCAATTTATATATGTTTTGCAATAAATTGTTTTTGTCTTGGCTTTTATATCTTATACTGTACATTGTTGACGATTTATCTAATTTTAGTAAATTGTAGTTGTTATTTGTTATTTATATTATGTTTTTCTTTTGACTGTATGTAAGCTTTGTCCATAAAATTGTAAAAATTTTCAGTGGCAATAAAGCATATTTCTATTCTATTCTATTCTATAGCACTTAAGAATCTACTTGTCCTTTAAAGTTGTTCAGAAACTAGGGTTATTTCAGATAAACTACATGGAAAGGAACTTCAACACTAATATATTTATGTCACTCGATTTTTCAATTTGTGTTATTAAATGAAGAAATATGATTTACACTATAACTTGTACAACATGTTTATTGTAAAGAATGGTTAGACGAGGTGGTTCGAGAGCTTTAACTGTTCTTTAATGTTTTCTTCTCGTACCGCCGCGCCACTGGTATTTCAGCTTCTTATTTTGACTTGTAATAATTCATTATTTATAACCATCACCATTAACTCCACAGCCCTAATTGAGTCTTGGCTTTTTCTATTAGTCCTCTGTTCTTTTTGCCTTCCCCGTTTCTGTTTTCAAGTCTTCCTGTACTTGGTCCATTAATGTATGTTACTTTTATTCATCCCTTCTCTACTCGATCATTTTTATTGGGCTATGATTTTTGTTCACGCTATGATTTATACTCCGTGTTTATTATTTGCCTGCGTAGACGTCGTATTTGTACTGAGACAAATCACAGAAAAGGCCATCGAGTACAATAAACCAGCATATCTATGTTTTATAGACCTGACAAAGGCTTTCGATCGCATCTAAGTCGGAGACGTCTTACACTTACTGTATAGAAGAAACATACCAATCAATCATCTACTTCCATAATCGAATATAGGTAAAGATAAATGGAAAACTAACACAGTTTATACCAGTACAAAGCGGAGTAAGACAAGGTGACTCGTTAAGCCCACTGCTCTTTAATATAATAACGGACGAAATAATAGAAGCAGCACGTAAAGGTCATGGTTTCAGAATGGGGAACAACGAAGACGATCTCCAAAGATTAACACACATCTTCAATACAACAGCCAAGAAATACAATATGATAATATCAGCAGAAAAAACCAAATGTATGACAACATACCCACTACGATGTAAAATCGAAATTGATGGGAAAATAATAAAGTAAGAAGCAAGGTTTAGATATCTGGGAATAGATATAACCAGTTACGGAGATGTTGAAGAGAAAGTACGACAATAGTACAGAACAACAGCAAGTAAAGCGGCGGGATCTCTGAATGACAATCTGGAAGAACAAACACCTAAGACAAGACACAAAAGCAAGAATCTATAAAGCAGCAATTAGACCTATATTGACATACACGGCGGAGACAAGACCTGACACATCTAAAACGAGACGACTACTAGAAACAACAGAGATGAAAATACTTGTACGAATATCAGGGAAAAGTCTGTTGGATAGGGAGAGAAGCGATAACATAAGAAGTTCATGCAATGTAGAAGACATTAATGGATGGGCGAAAAAACGGAAACAGGAGTGGAACGAACACATTAGTAGAATGGCAGAGGATAGGATAGTACGAATAGCACGAGGTAAGTCACCAAATGAACGGAGAAGTATTGGCAGACCAAGAAAAATATGGTGCGATAATTTAATCAATTTAGGAGGCTAATATTGAAGAAGAAACAGGCTTTAAAGCCTACATACAAGAAGGAAGAAGAAGTTTATTATTTGTACCCCTTATCCCTTAACTTAACTTATGTAATTATCTCTAACAAAGTATTATCAGGCTAGATTGAATAAAATGCAAGTGTGTCTCCTTGGCCGGTGGTTATCAAGAACCAGTCCGTCAAATGTCCATGGACTTTCACCGTACATGTGACATGTACCCGACTATCGATCATATGAATGATTTAAAAGTATGGAGGAAAGTACCTTTTTTTCTTGAGGCTAATTTTTAAGACTTTATTGTTATCAAATGAGGTTAAAATCATATGTATTATTTTTTATTATGGTGTTAGTAAGTTAAAAATTGATTTATATCTTTTAAATTTATTAATAGTGTTTCGACTATTCCTGAAGATAAAAGAAAATCAACTGCGTTTCACTGGTAAAACCTAATTAAATTTTGTATAAAAAAGATGGACTAATTATCCAAATATACAATATAGCCGATAAGATATTTTTGGTAATAAAATGAAAGTTACGAAACCTAAACAACATTTTGATGAGATGAACATTTGTTATTTGGCAAATTATTTCGCCATGATTAACAAAACCTACGTTGCGAATAAATATCTTTTATGTATACGTACACATAGTCGAAACCACTAACATGCATAAATATCCTTGGTTATTTACAAATTGAAGGAAAAAGATGAGATATTGGTCAAATATTGAGTTCATTATTTTACGAATTGCCAGGTAACCTCCGTCGCGAAAATAAAAGTAATGCGCAATAAGATTTTTATTGCGTATGCATACATAAAAACATTTCAGATGGTAGAAAGGAAAAAAAAACAGTATTTTTAAAGCCTTTAAAATACATTTTTAAAATGTATTTTATGAATGTGAAACACGGATTTTCACTCAGGGAATGGAACAAAAACTCCTTGTTTCGGAAATCGATTTTTAGCGCACCTCAGCATTATCCAGAGCATTATCATCATAAATCAGAGCATTATCATAATAAATAATGATTAGAACAACCATCCTAGAAACCAATTAAATATAAAAATGCACTAAATAAATATATCCGCCACAAAATTTAACATATTACATTCCCCAAACAAGATAGAATGCATGATTATAACAGCAAATCCAATAAGATTTAAATTAGAGCTGAAGGGGCAGAATAGAAGTGATGGAATTTAAATATCTAGGCATAGAAGTGGAAGATAAAGTGAATAGAGCAAACAGAGTCGCAGGTTGTCCGCGAACAATACGGAGAAATAAAAATATCGAAAAAGAGATTGTAGAACAAGTAATGAAATTCAATTACCTAGGAGTAGAGATCACTATTGACAGGAATATAAGAACAGAGACCACAACACAAGCAACAAAAGCGGCAAGAGTAAGTGGTTGCCTCCGAGAAACCATATGGAGAAACAAATATCTGACCACGGAAAGCAAAATAAAAGTATACAAGACAACAGTAAGACCTATCCTAACATATGCAGCGGAGACAAGGACCGATACAAGAAAGACGAAACAACAAATCAACAATATCGAAATGTAGGCATTAAGATCAATCAATAGCGGGCATATCATTAAGAGACAGACAAAGCAACAGAAGTATACGAGAACGATGCAAAATTCAAAATATTAACAGGTGGATAAAAACAAAAACGAAAAACTGGAACGAACATGTAAACCGAATGGAACCAGATAGATTAGCGAACATCTGTAAAAACGACAAACCGTATAGCAGAAGACCCGTTGGAAGGCCGCCGAAAAGGTGGAAAGACAATGTACAGTCAACAACAACTGAAACAGAATAAGAGGCAGACAAACAGGAGTAATCCTAGTCGCGCGAAGAAGAAGAAGAAGAAGAAGAAGGAAAATAAATGAAAGGCAGAATTTACAAAACAGTCATCAGACCAATGATGACATACGAAAGGACAAAATTCTTGCTAGAAACAACAGAGATGAAAACGCTTCGAAAAATCGATGGTAAGACACTATGGGACAGAGGTAGAAGGTAGAAGTACAGCTATAAGAAGGAGATGCAAGGTGGAGAACATTAATAACTGGGTAAGAAACAGAAGAGCAGAATGGAATAGCCACATAAACCGAATGACATCACATAGAGTAGTAAGGACGGCGAGAGACGGTTCCCCAATAGGAAGACGATCGGTGGGAAGACCACGAAAACGATGAAACGTCAACTTACTGGAGGCACATTGAAAAGACAGACAGTCGTGTTATACAAAAAGAAGAAGAAAACCATCATAGAAGAAATACAGCAAAAATAGTTTATTTGGTACAAGCAGAGAATGACTACCGAAATTAATATTGGAGTGGCAACCACCTGAGCGAAAAAAGGAAGATCAAAAATAACGTTGCTGGATGGAGTAAAAAAAATACAAGATCCTTTGTAAAAGGTAGGTATATTTAAAAGACCCCAATAAGGGTTACTTCACAAAACAAAACATTTTCGGATTAATAGGTAATCCATCATCAGTGTTAACCCAATAGAATGCATGCGTGAGCCACCAAAAAGTTATGGATGAAAACCCTTTATAGAATAGAATAGAAATATGCTTTATTGCCATGAAAAATTTTACAATTTTATCGACAAAGCTTATAAATAGTCAAAAAAACAAAACAGTAACAATCCAATTTACTAAAATTACATAAATCGTCAATATATTTAAATAATAATAATAATGAAGTTAAAACAGGAATAATCAATTGCAAAAATTTAAATAAATTGCAAATGCATAGTGTACCTAATAATTAATAAAAAAGGTTTAAAAGTTAAAAAGTTAAGCTGCTGCATATGACACCCAAATATAGATAAAAAAATAAAAAAAATACTACTTGTGCAAAGGGTACTGTAACTTCTTAGTTATTGACTAAAAAAATCTTCTACTGAATAATATGGTCTTTCAGACAGGTAGGCTTTTGTCAGTTTACGGAATTTGTGGAAAGATGATGCAGATTTTAGTTGTAGGGGAGATGGTTGTACATTTTTTTTGCGGAATATAATATCGATTTCTTTACTAACTCCGAGGACAGGGTCGGCAAATAGACGTCAAACGTAGAATTTTTCGTGAAGTAGTCATGATTAGGTCTTGGTGGAGAGACATGTAGATGTTTACGAATTAAGCAAACAGTTTCTAAAATATACAAAGACGGAAGGGTTAAAATTCCGTGATCTTTGAAATAACTTCTGCAATGTGTTGTTCTTCTGAGGCCAAACAGATAATATTGCTCTTTTTTGTAATTTGAAAATAACATCGAATTGGGCAGCTGTACCAGAACCCCAAAAAGGAAGACCATAACGAAGATGTGACTCGAACAAAGAAAAATATGTTATTTTGGAAGATGCTAAATTGAGTTCATTCGAAACAGATCTTATAGCATAGCAAGCTGAAGAGAGTTTCTTCCGTAACAAATCGATATGGAGGGATCATTTAAGGTTGCTGTCTAACAAAATACCAAGAAATTTTACAGGATTAACGGTACTGATCTGGCTGTTATTAAGAGGTAAGGGTTGAAGAGCTCCTTTATAAGATAATGCTACTGTTTTATCTACGTTAAACGAGAGTAAATTTGAGTCAGACCAGGTTTTTATTGTAAGTAGATCAGAAGTTATAGTAGCATGAAGAGTTGCAATATTTGAGTTGCTCCAAATGATACTGGTATCATCAGCAAAAAGAAAGATTTTTCCATCGATTTTTAAATTAGTGATGTCATTAATAAAGATAAGGAAAAGTAGAGGGCCCAATACTGAACCTTGAGGTACCCCACATACAATGTTTTTGAGACTAGAGACTGTATCATTTGCTCTAACCAGTTGTTTCCTATCATCCAAGTAAGATTGGAACCAATCTAAAGAAATGCCTCGAATTCCGTAGAAATTTAGTTTTTTTTTATCAAAATGTGATTTACGCAATCAAAAGCTTTGGCGTAGTCACAAAAAACGGTAGCAGTGTGAAGATTATTGTTCAGTGCTTGATAAACCTCATGTAGTACAGGAAACATGGCATCAGTGGTGCATTTATTATTTAAAAAGCCGAACTGATTTTGTGATAAAATGTTGTTTTCAACTAGAAAGGACATAAGTCGGGCTTTTATGAGTTTCTCAATAATTTTGGAGAGTACCGGTAGTAGTGCAATAGGTCTATAATTGCTGGTATTAGATATTTCACCACCCTTATGAAGAGGAATAATGAAGAGGATTAAAGAGGAACCTTTAAAAGTTTCAAGATCTTAAATGATACTACATATTATTATTATTACGGATGGATGTTGCAAATATTCCTGGATATAACAAAGGGCAACACGGGACTCTAAATTTTACTCCTTTTACAGGAGTAAAAAAGTAAATTTCAGGGAGGGATTTACGACCAGAAGACTGGGAGTCGGAAAAGACGAGTATGAAGACTAAGAATCGGAATGCACAAGACGATATAAAGCGGACATTATAATAAAAAGTATAAAAACAGGCATCTACTGCTACGTGTTGGTTTTTTTATTCACTTATACATACATACAGGGTGAGTTTTTAGTGCGGGATCGGTCGATAATTCCATTACGGTATAGAATATCGAAAAAAGTTATTTAGAAAAAATGTAGGCAATGACATTCTCCACGCTTGGAAAATATGTCCATTTCTACAGGGTGATCAATAACAGCGTGGTATATCAAACATATAATTTTTTAAATGGGACACCCTATATATTTTTTCATATTTATATTCCCCTTATAATTCTTGTTCATATAATATAGGGTTTTGCATTATTATACAGAGTATTTAACAAGTTATGACCATTTTTATTTCGAAATCCCTATGAGATTAACACCCTGTATATAAAGAAGTAATTCATAGACAATAATTTGTTTTATGTAGTAAGGTAAACAATATACTGTAGTTTTTAAATTAAGTCCAATTGAAATCATTGACGAATGTTTGTATACAGGGTGAACTACAAAACCAAATTACAATTTTCTCTATTTTTTTAAATAGATCACCCTATATTTTATTTTTCAAAAATATTGTATTTATTATACTCTTTCATTTTTATATAGCATTCCCTATATCTAAACTTATTACTTTCGAAGATATTTTTAGTTTTCTTCAACTTTCGGGAATACATTCAATTTTTCTAGTAAAAATAAGTTGGTATTGAATGATAATTTATCAGAATTATTTGTATTCAATAAATAACTAACACAAAATATAAACCATAGCAATATACAATGAATGTATCAATAAATGTGATATTAAGGAATTATCATATTTCCCTAATATACAAGAATCATACAATTCCTACAAAAAAATATAGGTATCTTGTGTATAATAAAATTACAAGATTATTTTTATTTAATAAACAACTCACACAAAACATAAATCAAAACAATATACAACTAATTTAATAGTTTTTAGATTATTATATCAAAAGCATTCTAAGCCAAGAAGTTTTTAGTAACACATTCCTAATTGCAGATTGTGACCCGCAGTTATTAATAATATAATTTTCATATTAAATTTCATTAATGTGCATCAAGAAATCCCTACTTTGTTAACACTCAAACTAGGTGATCTATAAATGTTTAAGGTGATATTGTTAGAGATTATGTGATTGGTCCACATTTTTTGACGGTTGAGGTTTTTATACGACGGTGCTCCAGTTCTTCCAAAATTGATTTTTTTTTCAAGTGGGGCTATATAAAAAACCTTGTATACCAGAAGCATCCAACAACGCTTGATGATATGAAAAATAGAATAAAAGAAGCTTTTAATAATATTGACTTACAAAAATGTTAGAAATGTGGCTCGGTCATTTGAATATCGGTTACAAAATTGCATAAATGTTGAAAGTGGTCATTTTCAACATTTACTTTAGAGTTATATCCTTAACATCACATTAGTTGGTACATTCATTAAATTTTGTTATGGTTTATTATTTTTTTGTTAGTTATTTATTGAATGAAAATATTTGTTATATTATTACGTAATACTTCTTTGTTAAGTTATTTATATTTTTAAGAATTGAATGTATTCCCGGCAAATAAAGAAAACTAAAAATATCTCAGAAACTAATAAGTTTAGGTATAGGAGATGCTATATAAAAATGAAACAGTATCATAAATACAATATTTCAAAAAAAAATATAGGGTGATCTATTAAAAAAAAATTGAGAAAATCGTAATTTTGTTTTGTAGTTTAAAAGTGCTTATAAAAATGAATGTTCTACTAAAAAATTCTTGGCTTAGAATACTGCTGATATACCAATCTAAAAACTGTTACATCAGTTGTATATTGTTTTGATTTGTGTTTCATGTAAGTTATTTATTCAATAAAAATAATCTTGTTATATTATTATATACAATACAAAGTTTTTTTGTAGGAATTTTACGATTCTTGTAAATTAGGGAAATATGATAATTTCTTAATATCACATTTATTGGTGTATTCACTGCATATTGCTATGGTTTATATTTTGTGTTAGTTATTTATCTAATAAAAATAATTTTGTTTAATTATCACTCAATACTAACTTATTTCTACTAGAAAAATTGAATGTATTCCCGAAATTTGAAGAAAACTAAAAATATCTCGGAAAGTAATCAGTTTAGATATAGGGAATGCTATATAAAAATGAAAGAGTAAATTAAATACAATAATGTTGAAAAATAAAATATAGGGTGATCCATTTAAAAAAATAGAGAAAATCGTAATTTGGTTTTGTAGTTCACCCTGTATACAAATATTCGTAAATGATGTGAATTGGACTTAATTTAAAAACTACAGTATATTGTTTATCTTATTACATAAAACAAATTATTGTCTACGAATTACTTCTTTATATACAGGGTGTTAATCTCACAGTGATTTCGAAATAAAAATGGTCATAACTTGTTAAATACTCTGTATAGTAATGCAAAACCATATATTATATGAACAAGAATTATGAGGGGAATATAAATATGAAAAAATATATAGGGTGTCCCATTTAAAAAATTATATGTTTGACATACCACGCAGTTACTGATCAACCTGTAGAAATGGACATATTTTCCAAGCATGGAGAATATCATTGCCTACATTTTTTTTAAATAACTTTTCTCGATATTTTATACCATAATGGAGTTATCGACCGATCCCGCACTAAAAACTCACCCTGTATATACACGTACCTCATTACAAGACCTCCAATCTTAAAGGATTTGTTAATTTCTAGGAAAACTTAAATACCGTCCACTGGAGCACTTTGTAGAGAAAAGGTGAATGCAAGTCCGGTTTAAGACCAAAAAGGTCAACTATAGAAAAATTGTTTTGATTATAACATACCGTTGTGTAACCTTTAATTCTTTATAGAAGATAGAAGGGATTAGAGATTATAACATCCCTGTATTGTTCGCTAGATGCTAATTATAGTTGTGTTAATTCTTTTATTGGTGATGACTTCAGCTATCAGCTTGTGCAGCTATTCAGCTTGTGCAGACAGCGGCAAAAATTAGGAAAAGAATATGTCAATAAAGAATACACATTTGCAGAATTATGGAAAGTATGAAAGAACAAATAAGTAGATATAACAAGTAGGTACTTGGAAAGCCAAGCACTATTTAAAAGCCCGAACCTAAATAATGGTTTTAGCCACATTATACTGGTTTTGTAAATCCATTTGCCTTATTTCATAACCATAGCAATCTCCGCATATTCCTATAAAACTAGTTCATTTCAAACATCACACTACAGATCGAGATAATCTTGCAATCTCAAATATAAAAAGTATTGATGTAACCTAGAATTTGGGTCAAGTACTATTCACAAAAATGAATAATTGTTCTATAAACTCGTTACATAATCAGTATCTACTAATATAATGTATTTTTTATCAAACCAATGTTATCAGTTTTGCTTTCGTTTTTATTCAGACAGCAATTTCACTTATCTTGTCCCACTGACACACATCAAACAAGTTTTGACAAAAATCTATACACATTTTGAGATTGCCTAAATTATAGATTACAGTGTCAATAAATATAAATGTTTGGGTAGGCGCTTATAATGGAGAAGCTATTTTTAAGACACTCCAAAATACAATAAGAAAATAAATCAAAATATGTTGAGAAAGTTTTCAGTTGGACAAGAGAGTAAGTAGGATAGGTTTTACAACTTATTGTAAATAGAAATTCTAACTAAAGACACTGGGTAAATGCATTATCATTCTTCTAACAAATCTAACGATAATGCTGGGGCCACAGTAACGTCTAATGCCGTTAATTAACGCATTATTTGTCATCTCTGAAATGCAAATAATGCGTTAATTAACGGCATTAGACGTTACTGTGGTCCCAGCATAATAAATTACTTACTGAAAACTATAGTCCATTCTTTTACGGTTTTTGCTCTAAATTTTAAAGAACCGCTTGGATTGACATGAAATTTGGCATACGTATAGCTTACATGCCAAAGAAAAAAAGTGATATTGTGCCGATGTGTGCTTTTGCCCTGGGGGTGACTTTCACCCCCTCCTGGGGGTGAAAAAATATATGTCCAAAATAAGTCCGGAAATGGGTAAACTGACTAATTTTAAGTAACTTTTGTTCTATAGAGCTTTTTCGCTAAGTCAACACTTTTCGAGTTATTTGCGAGTGAATATGTTCATTTTTCAACAAAATAACCACATTTTTAGACGGTTTTTCGCAAATAACTCAAAAAGTAAGTATTTTGTCGAAAAAAACGTTCTTAGCAAAAATATAGCCTATAAAAAATTAAAAATAATGGTGTACGCGTTAGGTCTCTGGATCTCGTAGAACCAGAGTTATAGCCAATGAAAAATAGATTCATATTCACCAAATTTCAAATAGAATATTTCGACGTGAAATATCCAAAAAAATTAAGCACTTTTTGGGGAAAACCTATTATAACTTTTTTAAAGTGTTTAAAAAAAGCTTTATTTCTGTTTTTACAAACAGTTTCTAGCATTAAATTTAAGCAAGTTACGCTTAAAATAAAGTTGGTCCCTTTTGTTTTTGCAAAAAAAAAACCGGGAAGACCACCCCCTAATTAGCAACTTAAATGAAATTAATCGTTACCGCTCCACAAATTATTTTACTTATGTTGTGTTTATATGATCTGTAAGTTTCATCGATTCAAAGTGCTTAGTTTTGAAAAAATTTGGTTTCAAAGTAAAATTTTTAAAAATTTAAATTTTGAAAAATATGCTTTTTTTCAAAATAACTTAAAAATTGTTAGAGATACCAAAAATCTCGAAAAACAAAAAAAGTCGGATTTGCTTTCTGAATATCATATATTTTTTTGTTTTTCTGTTAAACAAAAATTGATTAAGATTTGGTGTTTCTAAATTTGCATACATTCGTGATCAGTGACTCGTTCAACCCCTTTAACTACAGCCCTTTCAATAATAACGACTTTGAACCGATGAAACTTACAGATCATATAAACAATATATACACGAGTCAAGAAACTTGTGAAGTCGTAACGATTAAGTTCATTTAAGATACTAATTAGGGGATGATTTTCTCGATTTTTTTACCAAAACCAAAAGGGACTAACTTTATTTTGAGCATAACTTGTTTAATTTTGATGCTAGAAATTTTTTTTATAAAACAAAAATGAAGCTTTTTTAAAACACTTTAAATAATTTGTAATGAGTTTTCCCCGAAATGTACTTCATTTTTGGTTATTTCACGTTAAAGTATTCCATTTGGAATTTGACGAATATGAACCTATTTTTCATTAGCTATAACTCTGCTTATACTAGGTGTAGAGACGTGATAAATACACCATTTTTTTAAATTTTTTACAGGCTATATTTTTGCTAAGAATGTTTGTTCGACAAAATACTTACTATTTGAGTTATTTGCGAAAAACCGTCTAAAAGCGTGGTTATTTTGTTGAAAAAATGAGCATATTCACTGCCAAATAACTCGAAAAGTATTGACTTAGTGAAAAAACTCTATAGAACAAAAGTTACTTAAAATTAGCCAATTTATCCATTTCCTGACTTTCTTTGGACGAATATTTTTTCACCCCCAAGAAGGGGGGCCGTGCTGCAAAATAAACAATCAAATATTGTAAAATTTTTGTATCGATTCAACAACAAAATGCAAAGTCTGAAGGTTTTCATTTTAGCATTTCTATAAATTTCAAAACAAAATGCCATAAGCGGCTTAATAAAGTTTAATAATACATCCATTACATCCAAAAAGATTTAAGGCCAAAGCAAATACTGCTTAAAAAATCTAAATTTGTACTCCATGAACCCACATCTGACTCATCTGATTATATAAATTTATTTAAATGCTATTTGCAGATGTGATTTATCTTGACACAAAAATGTTTAGGTTTTACTTTTCCAGATTAACTGGATTCAATTAATTTGTTGCTTTGCTACTTTCCGCACATGTTTCAAATCGCTATGATAGCGCTAAAAACATTCCACCACAACGCATTTAAATAGATAAACTTTGTCCTAATTATTAAGATCAATAGGTATAGTAAAAACATATAATTCGATCGATGAGTTAAGCCAAAAGAACGGCGAATGCTTGTTACAAAAATAAAAATGTTTAAATGGATGAGTACATTGATAGTAATCGGTAAAATTAAATATAAACATATTAGACTAACCATAAAAGTATCCATAGTTCACAAATGTGGTCTAGAGGTAACAAAGTACTCGACTCTAAGAATACAAGGTTTATAAACATTGTGTACCATATTTGTAACTTTTGTTTATAACCTTGAATGTACCACAAGGTTTATAAACCTTGTGATACATTCTTAGAGTAGAGTACTTTGTTATATTAGACTAAGTCTAGATTTGACCACAATGGAAAATATATATTCGGTTGGTGGGTTGACGGAAACAATTATATAAAATAATATTAATTAAAACGCAAACAATTGTCAATAATATACTTATTTATTTTTGGGTAAACAAGCGTGCTTCGTTTATTATCTCGTAAGGGTTTTATTGTTGTTTTAGCGAGGGTGTGTCAGAACCGCGCGCCTGCTGTGTCGATACTGCTAGACCACCACACTCATGTCACCATGCTTGCGGTTTTACAATATGGCTAGAAAGGCAATAAATTACTACATCTGCGTTTTAAAAGATGAGAACCTTTCTGTATTTTAAGAAGTTGACATAAAGAGCGTGGCAATCTGGCCTCGAAATCTATTAGTGTTTCCTTGAAAAACACATTAATTTTATACAATCTGCTTAGGGATACATTTCGTTTCTTAAACTTAACGGCCCTTGTTAGCATATGGTTTGTATATTAAATCTGAATTTTAAATGACTAATGTTATTTCGTTTTGAGAAAAGTTATTAAAAATTTAGCAAAAATAGTAATTAAAGCGTATCGCTACAGATATGAGAAGCTGTGATGATAATCTGCTACAAGAAATAGAGTCATCACAAGGAAGCGGTTTTTCTCTTTTTAGCTCTTTAAAGTGATATAAGAATTAAATCAATTTAAGAATATTTCTATATATTATAAGATCGACCTTTGTAGCAAGCTATCGGGGATCAGCTTACATAAATAAGTTATGTGTCTTGTAAAAAATAACTGAATCTATAAATCGTATAAGCGCCTCCTATTATTTTTCTTATTATAAGTTATACACTCACAATGAGTAAGAGAAAACATAATCAAATAAAAACAAATATAACCATAAGATAGTAGTAGTACCAATATAAGAAATACTAGAAGTGTGAAAAGAATATTATGACAACAAATATGGACGAGGAAAATTAAGAAACAGAGAAAACCATAGAACAGATAGCAGTAAACAAAAACCAAACACAGGAAAGAAGAACTGAAAAACTAGAAGAACCAATAAGTAGAATAAAAGTAGGAAAAGTCAGTGGATCAGATAAAATTAATCCCGAAATGATAAGATGTATAGGGAGAGATGGAAAGAAAAGTGACTGCTGGAAACATTGAAAGAAGCTCGGAGAAAAAATAAAATGCTGATAATATGGGAAAAAAACTTATTGATACCAATATATAAAAAAGGAGAAGCCGTGTGCGGAGATATTTGCCTGTAATCAGTAATGTTCAGGCTATATACTATAATAATAGAAAGAATGCTAAGAACAAAAATAGAAGAAAAATTACAAGACGAGCAAACAACATTAAAAAAACAGTTGATAAATAAGCCTACTACGAACTAGAATAAAAAAAATAATGCTCAGCGAAACAACATAATCATAGATCTTAGCCCTGCGTTCGACCCAGTGACTGATAGACGGGAAGGGAAACTGGGGAAATTGCCCATCTGAAGGTCTAAAATTCAAGAATCTAAAGGTCTAAATCCAAACAAAAGAAAAGCTAAACAAATATTATCGGCCTAATGCTCCTTCAGACTACACTGTCAAATTTTAAGTCGTCGAAATGGTTCTAGCTGATCGTAAAGCAAAGGTGCGTGCATTGGCCAGAAGCCACAAGAATTAGTAAAGAGCGCACTAGTCAGATCTTGAAAAAGGTAAAACTATCAATAAACAATATTAATATGCATTATTGAACAAACTGAAGCAGGAATTCAGTGATAAACGGCCGCATATGCTGAAGAAAAAAATATTGTTTCCACAAGACCATGCACCGACTCACAAGAGCATTAAGATAATGGCAAAAATCCATGAGTTGGGTTTCGAATAGCTTTCTCGTACGGCTTATTCGCCTGAGTTGGTCCCTTCCGATTATTATGTGTTCCCAAATCTGAAGAGATGGCTAGTAAATAAAAAATTCAGCTCTAACAAGAGTAATTGACGAAAAAATCACCTATTTTGCAGAGCTCACAGAATTGAATCTATCGGACGGCACAAAGAAGTTGGAAAATAACTGGAATCTTTATATTGAGCTAAAAGAAGAGCACGTCGAATACAATAAGATAATTTTCTGGATAAACATGTTTTTCATTTCAAAGCGGGTTAGGTACTGATTAGACCATCTGGTATGTAATGTCTATAAAAATTATCTTCTTGCGTTAAAATATCAAACATTACTCTAAATTAACTTTTATGTAATTGTAGGCGCCATTGAAACCAATTTCTATGAATGGATTATTTGGTTTCCTAATTTTATAGCTCAGCTATTCTAAGAAATATCTGCATTGCCTCAATTGCATCGGTATTTTAACGTTCGGCGTTTAATTTAAAAGTGTTTATTTCGCTTTTATTGTGCTGTAATAAAGAAAGGTTAATGCGACCATTAAATGGAGCCTGACCAGATATAAGAGCGAATAAAAAAGCTTAACTGCGTTATTATTAAGAAAAAGAAGGTTAAATACTTGCTACAGATTTAAAACACTACGTGGCTATAAAGGCGCAATAAAAAAGTTATTATCTTAATTTTTATGTCTACTTACTCATACTTACTCTTAATGTATTATTGCTACATAGAGAAGGTCGATAATTTGATAGAGTTATTGGATATTAACAAACATTATACATAGTAATCTAAGTGGTAGAAACATTTCTTTACTTAATAAAATCGCAATGAAACCTTTTTGGTGGTGGGGGAGAGTTAAAATTGCGATTGAGTCTTAATTTTTAGTCACATAGTGATAATGTAACATTCCTGTTTTCTTTTAGAAAAATTTCTCACTTGTGTTCAAAATTTTCTGATTGGTGAGAAGAGTGTGTAACGTTACAAACGTCACATCTTTGCTATTTTATTTATAAATAATTATTTTATTTTCTTTAATATTTCATTAATAATTATCTTCTGTATTCGTTTTAACTTATTTTTTCGTTAAAAACTTGTTTGCCGCACGTTCTATAGGCATCTTCTCTTTTCATCTAACATCTAAATCATCAACTAAACATACTGAACGTACCCCGTATATCCTTACTCCCTAGATATCTGTCTTTCAATACGGAACATGCCTGCTACTTCATACGTACTTAGTCGTGATTTCAAATGTCGTTTTCAATGACAGTGGCACTTCATCCCTACCCGCTGACACAAATTGAAAATGAAAGGGAAGAATTAATTTATTTAAAGAGATGAGCTTTAAATAAGGCATCATTTTGTTCCAAATCAAATCTTCTCTTGGGGTAAGAATATTATCATATTGTAGTAAAGAAAAGAGAGACGTTCTCACAAACAATTTATTTTACCACTGACGACCGGTTTCGCTATTTACAATTTATCATCATCAGGTCCGGTTAAAGTAAAATCAAATGCTACAAACAACAAAAAACCAGAGTTAGTTAGGTGGTCTGGTTTAAATAAAATTTAATGATACAGCCAATATCAAAGTACATATGTTCATGCATGTACATGAATACCCACATGTATGTGCGCATGGTGTACAATCCTCATAATCACAAACATGCACGCATTCATGTGCAGTGGCAAGCAAAAGTATGTCAAGTATATGATATATACTTACTTTCCGGTATAAGGGAAGAATGTAGTAGTATTCAATATCATACTTTTCTGTGCACTTTGCTAGAGGGATGGTTGGTGAAGGGAAAGATTTCAATGTAATGTATTAACTAGTATGTAGTTAAGGCACTCTGCCGAAACATGTGTAGTGACATTAATTTATAATAAATTTTGTGAAAACATTGAAAACAAAAGTTTTTCAGTGTTTTATTTCTAGACAGAATGAATTTACAATCAAATAACGGTCGAATCCATTAATTATTTTTAGAAGTGTTTGTTTCTATATCACGTCTTAATATTTCCTGTACAAACTCCCAAAATGTTTAAAACAGCTTAATATTCATGACAGTGGTAAGATTAGGCTGTAGGCAAATAACACTTTAGAAATAAACATCAAATATTTCCGGCAGGATGAACCAGGAAATAAAATATTTTGGTAATGCGATTTACCTACCCGAACTACGGACATGCATATTTAGGCATCCATTTTGAACGGAATGGACGTAAACCGTTAAGAAGTAGGCTCAGAAGTGCACCGATTCGTGGGTGGTTCTTTAAAAAATATAATAACGGAAATAATAGAAATTATAGAACCCATAAGACCGTTACACCCGTACACCAAATAGATATCCAACATGAAACATACAACATCCAACGTACGATAAATCGATGCCTCAGAAGCCAATCGGTGTAAGTCAATAAGTGTTTAAAATGAGATACTAAGATGTTTCTGACAATAGTTGCAGATATATAAGTAGTTATTAAAAAGAAATAAACTGTCTTTATTTATCATAATATGGGTCATCATAACATATTCATAAATACAAACATGGAAATAAATATAATAATAAGTGTTTATCTCATAAGTCATTTTTATAGTCCAGAGAAATAAGGTTTTTCTCGTGACACATCCCCCTCCAGGCCGAAACCAAATTTTTTGAGTAGTATGGACATCTATATTATTAACCTATATGTTTCCTGCAGCCGATTTTGATGATATACATACTTATAAACAAATGAAGATCGAAAAACGGTAAATTATCGCTTTTTTCGTCTATTACCAAAAAGTTAAGCACTTTAAACAAATTTGAGAGTAAGAAACTCATAAATCGTATAAAAAACTTCAATATGGCATTCGCTGAATATGTCCAACCTTATTGGTTGCTTAGAAAATTGCAAAATAAATCATAAATATTGAGTTTTTATAAATATTCGTAACTTAGGTAAAAATTAACTTAGAATCTTCTTATTACGCGGAATGCCGAGACTTCTTGTACTTAAATTATATTTTAAATTTCAAAGCAATTGGTCAAATAGTTTAAAAGTTATTTAATTTATTTTTCCCAAATTCATTTTTTTTGCAACACTATAAGTCAGAAAATTATGAGGTTACAATAATACTTCGGACAGTTTATGAAAGAAGAACATTTATACTATTACCTTAATTAAAAATAAATGACAAAAAATAATTTTAAACAGTGTAAAATTATTTTGCAAAAACATGTCCATTTTTTGCTTACTTATAAACAATTAGAATAACTTTTTAACCGTTACCCGTAGAAAAATTATTTTTTCATATTTAGAAAGACTGAATTTTTATACACATTTAGAAAGAAAAACAACTGTTCTAGGACATTTAGGGACAAAGTTAGCCCCCCCCATTTTTTTAATTCACATGTTTTTGCAAAATTATTTTGCAATATCTATAATTATTTTTTGTCATTTTTTTTAAATTAAATTAATACTGTAAATTTTCTTCTTTCATAAACTATCCAAAATATTACTGTAACTTCATCATTTTCTGACTTACAGTGTTGCAAAAAAAATTAATTTTGGATAAACAAATTAAATAACTTTTAAACTATTGGACCAATTGCTTTAGAATTTAGGGTGTAATTTAAGCACCATAAGTCTCAGCATTCCATGTAATAAGAAGGTTCTAAGTTAATTTTTACATAAGTTATGAATATTTATAAAAACTCAAAATTTATGATTTATTTGGCAATTTTCTAAGTAACCAATAAGGATAGACATATTCAGCGAACGCCATATTGAAGTTTTTTATACGGTTTATGAGTTTATTACTCTCAAATTTGTTTAAAATGCCCAATTTTTTAGTAAGAGACGAAAAAAGCGAAAATTTACCGTTTTTTGATCTTCATTTGTTTATAACTATGTATATCATCAAAATCGGCTGCAGGAAACATATAGGTTATTATTATAGATGACCATATTACTCGAAAAATTTGGTTTCAGCCTGGAGGGGGATGTGTCACCAACACGATATTTTTTTTCCTTATTTCTCTGAACTATTAGGGAGAATGTGACTTACACCGTTTGACTTCTGAGGCATCCAAATGTTGCATATTTCACAGCTTCTTTTAACGCGTCATTAATTTTGACGTCATATAGGATTTTAAGAAATTCGCGAATTTTTAGCAGAACGTTATAACACTCGCGTCTATGCTCTCCTTTAAGGGTCTACAAACACAGAACATTTCAAGTTGAAGCGTGTTTATGCCAAAAAAAAAACAAAACGTTGATGAGAGAATATTTATTTTCGACATTCGTGTTCGAGAATTTGATCTGTACACTATGTCTGCTTGATTTTTTCAAGGGGAGGTGCGTTCTTAGAAAAAAAAATGATTAATTTAACGTCAGAACAAACAGCCCTAATCGTGCCTTTAATTGGAGATGGACGATCGCAGCAATGTATTGCTGATGTGCTGGAAATCCGCCAATCCAGCGTTTCAAGAAATTCCAGAAAGTATAGAGAAACTGGAATTTATACAAAAAGACCAGTTCCAGGATGTCCCAGGAGCACGAACACCGCATATGACCGTTATTTACGTTTGCTGACTTTGCATACATGCCATGTTAAAGTTAGGCAGCTGCAAAATGACCTTCTACAGTCCGTAACGTTCGAATAAGTGTCAATTCGGTTAGAAATAGATTAAGTAAATTTGGAATTAGACCCAGAATGCCTGCTACTGCTCCACTGTTAACGAGGGCAGTGAGGGCACACAGTATGGCACGTTTAAGGTTCGCATGGGAACATGCCGACTAATATTCTTTTTACCGATGAGTCAAGATTTGCACTTTGTGGATCCGACCGACATATTCCAGTTTCCGACGGTTAGCTATTTGTTCAGTGTAACATAAGAGCAACAGAAATTTTGGAGGTGGCTCGATTATGATGTGGAGGGATCTTCTTTGCAAGTGCAAGTCACAGAATTGACAGTGTTTCGTAGGGGGTCCCTGGCAGTAATCGGTATATGTATAAGAGAGGTTCTTGAAGAAAAAGATAATTTCGTTCTTATGCAAGAACGCAAAGACGCATAAGAGCCTATTATATAACCTTGATGAACTGGGAAATGCTTTAACGGAACAATGGGAAAACTTGGTTTTGGAGTACAATCGGTCTCTGATACGAAGCCTTGTTGTACAGATACTAAAATGTTCAATTTGTCCTTGAAATTTCTTATTTCATAGATTGGTATTTTTCATTTTTGTTAAAATATGTAATTGTTATTTTAATTTTTTGGCCTGTTAGTTTTTGATTTTTCATTTCACTGGAATAAACCACTGTTATATTCTTACGTTTCATTCCCTGGCATTTCAAAAAAAAATAGCAGATACCTACTAATCAAAAAACAGTATGTATACATACAGGGTGAGTCATGAGGAACTGTACATACTCCTACCTCGTATAGAGGCCCCTATGGGGAATAACAAATGACCATTAAAAAGTGTCTGCTCCCATTGTTTAATAATATACAGGGCGAGTTTCGCATTTTGACAGAAATTTATATTCGTCATAATTTTTGAATGGTCAGATCGATGTGTCTCTTATTTTGGTCAATCGTTACACTATTACCATCTAATCAACTGATTTATTCAAACTAGAAAAAAAATCAGGTCCGGCTTTAAAAAATTAGTTCGTTTGGGTCTTAGAAAAAATTTCACCGTGTATACGCTTTTTGAAAACTCTAATATTAATTTTACAAATTAGACAATTAGGCAATTAAAATGACATATTTATTTTTTCCCCACACGATTACTTAATTTTTTATAAAAAAATCAAATTTGACTATGAATTAAAAATTTGGTAAAGTGAACCATAGATTTAAAAAAAAATTAACTTTTATTACAAAAATTAATTTTTTTAAACAAATATTTGATTTATATTACCACCCAATCAACCGATTTATTCAAACTAGAAAAAAATCAGGTCCGGCTTTAAAAAATTAGTTCGTTTGGGTCTTAGAAAAAATTTCACCCTATATACGCTTTTTGAAAACTCTAATATGAATTTTACAAATTAGACAAATAGGCAATTAAAATAGCATATTTATTTTTTCCCCACAAAATCAAATTTGTCAAAATCGCAATTTTACCATAAAAATAAAAAAAATTAAGCAACGTTTTTCTTAAAATTAAAAGTTTCACCATTTTTTTTTTCTATAACACGTCTAGATCTAAAACTCCCCATAACACTTCTCTTTGGACTCTATAGTTTAACAAAGACGTGATCAAATAGACAAATTTTAAATTTTTTCACTTAATTTTTGCGATTTAACTTTGCAATTCACGAATCTGCACCTTTTATTTTTAAAAATTCATAACTTTTACGAGAAGAAGACTGAAAGTCCCCAACAGGCAGATGTGACTGTGGAACTAGCATAGCTAATCTAAATTATATATTTTTTAACTGTCCCTTAAATCTCAATGCAAGTATGTGACTGCTACAAGAATTGCTGAAAGCAGGTTTAAGTACTCCCCTAGACTTAAATGTGCTATTAAGTGTGGATAACATTAAAATTTTTGAACTAATTATGACATTTCTTCAAAAAATTAAATTAAAAATGTGAATGTAAAACTAATCGTTTGAATGAATAGGTATTTCTTTTGTATTATGTAATGTATGAATGAGATATTTACTGTAATTAATTATATTATTTTGTAACCTATGTATGTTTTAGTTCTTACCGTAGTGAAAAAAAAATTAATATAGTTGTATTTATTAACATAGTACACTTCCCGTCATAAAAAACTGGTACACTTTTCTTTCCCAATGTAAACCTGTGTTCAAACTTGACACAATGGTTCGTGAATCACTTCGTTGTTGCCATTACAGATAATGGAATTGCACTAAATCTAAATAAAAAAAAATAACATTTAAAATTATATAAAGTTTATAGATAGGTATTATTTTTATCATTAATAACAAAAAACCGTATCTAATGAATTTAATAAACAGAGAGAGGGTTAAGTTAATCTTAAAAAATCCACTTATAATTGAATGATTAAACATAATAAAAAGCAATAGGTCCAGTCTCGATGACTTATTTAATTACTTAACATCTGTCAGATTTGATAAGTTGGTCAAAGTAATTTTTTACGATGCCACGTCAGTGTGATAAAACGAGAATAATTTCTAAAATAGAAGATGGGTGGTCTGTCCGAAAACTGGCTTAAGAGTTGAATAATATTATAGATGAACTGGCAACGATGCCCTAGAAATTAGAATGACACATTTGGCAAGACCCACTTACACAACTTTAAAAACACGATTTTCGGTTATAAGAGTTGTACCAGTTTTTTTTGACGCGAAGTGTACGTAGGCATTGTTATTTGTAAGCTTTATTTTTTTTATTTTTTATTTTTAAGTGTATACTGGACAATTTTATACTTATGAACGAGGAATAATAATTTTATATGTAGTTACGTGGCTAAAGGTTCTGAACCAAGGCCAGAATAAAATAAAAAAAAAGACTGAAAGTCTACAACAATTGTCATAGTCTTCACAATGGTAAGAGATATGTGCTGTAAAAATTTCAGAAAAAAAAAATTGAAAATGGAACGTTGTAGCGAGTTAAACCGTGATTTCATCTTTTTTTTTTCATTTTTAGGTTAAAATTCCGATGTTGACAAATTTGATTTTTTAATAAAAAATTAAGTAATCGTGTAGGAAAAAATAAATACGCCATTTTAATTGCCTATTTGTCTAATTTGTAAAATTCATATTAGAGTTTTCAAAAAGCGGATACAGGGTGAAATTTTTTCTAAGACCAAAACGAAATAATTTTTTAAATCCGGGCCTGATTTTTTTCTAGTTCGAATAAATCAGTTGATTCTGTGGTAACATAAATTAAATATTTGTTAAAAAAAAATTAATTTTTGTAATAAAAGTATTTTTTTTTTAATTTATAGTTCACTTTACCAAACTTTTATTTATAGGTCTGGATCCCGCGTATGAAAAAAAAGTTGACTAATAGCAAGCTGAAAATTTGTTAGTGGCTTAAGGGTGTCTAGTCGGATAAACTTTTATATATGGGAACACTGGAACAGGGGCAGTTTTAATTGTGGAACAGGTTAAAAATTTGGAACGGTCACACCACGAAAACGGCACATTTGTTTTGTCCGACAGAACAGATTTAAACTCTCCGAACAGAGATTAAACTCTCATGTAAAAATCAGACTGCTATTTATCACCTGTCATAATTCCTATCATTTGACATATTCTACATGTTCCACTCATTAAAACGCCCATTTGGTGATAAATAGCAGTCTGATTTTTGCATGAGAGTTTAATCTCTGTTCGGAGAGTTTAAGTCTGTTCTGTCGGACAAAATAAATGTGCCGTTTTCGTGGTGTGACCGTTCCAAATTTTTAACCTGTTCCACAATTAAAACTGCCCCTGTTCCAGTGTTCCCATATATCAAAGTTTGTTCGACTACACACCCTTAAGCTATTAACAAATTTTCAGCTTGCTATTAATCAACTTTTTTTTCATACGCGGGATCCAGACCTATTATTATTCATAGTCAAATTTGATTTTTTTATAAAAAATTAAGTAATCGTGTGAGGAAAAAAATAAATATCCCATTTTAATTGCCTATTTATCTTATTTGTAAAATTCATATTAGAGTTTTCAAAAAGCGTATACAGGGTGAAATTTTTTCTAAGACCCAAACGAACTAATTTTTTAAAGCCGGACCTGATTTTTTTCTAGTTTGAATAAATCAGTTGATTAGGTGGTAATAGTGTAACGATTGACCAAAATAAGAGACACATCGATCTGACCGTTCAAAAATTATGACGAATATAAATTTCTGTCAAAATGCGAAACTCGCCCTGTATATTATTAAACAAGGGGAGCAGACACTTTTTAATGGTCATTTGTTATTCCCCATAGCAGCCTCTATACGAGGTAGGAGTATGTACAGTTCCTCATGACTCACCCTATATAACTAGACTTAATACATTTATGCGATACTTTTTGCGACGAGTGTATTAGCGTTTATTAGAGTGTATTAGCGTGTATACCGCTTTTAAATAAATTCTTTGTATCTACATCGCTGAGATAGATTTCGATTTACACATACTAATTAAAGAAAAAAGCACAATGGATATCTCTCGGAATCGATCATCGGTTCGCAAAATGATATTCTCTTTGTAATTTTTGTCGAGAAATAATCATTCAATTAAACATTGGATGCATTCCATTTAGTGTTCAAGGTGATTTTTGTGTTTTATTTCGTATAAAAATCTCCGTCTCCCTTTAAAGCAAAACGTTGTTGTCTCGTTATAATTTTTTCGCTACTTGATTAGGTAATTGGTTAAAAACATTCCTCCTTGCGTACCCGATTTATTACAGGGACTGACTCTATCTTTGATTTTGCGTTGCATTAGTGCATTCAAATATTTTCAGTGTTTTCTCATATTATTTTAGTTTGCTTGCCACAAAAATTGTCTACGTTTTCTTTAAATTTAAGAATTACTATTTGTATAACAAGGGAGGAAAGTGCTACTTTTTCTCCCGAGAATGAAGTTTACTGCCCGACGCGTAGCGGAGGGCATTAATCATTCAAGGGAGGAAAAGGCACTTTACTCCCATGTTATACATATGATTTTTCCAACTTCCTCAAATATCAAGTAATTTTTTCATTTTTAAATAATTTATTTATGTAACTAACTGACAATAGTTATTTATGAAACAGTTCGTGAAGTATGCTTTTTGCGAACGCACGCGATGTTTAGAGCACGAGCGGCAACGGAGCGAGTGCTATACATCGCGTAAGTTCGCAAAAAGTACTTCACGCACAGTTTCATACAATATTTTATCTACGATAAACAAATAAAAAAACTGTAACTCTTCGTCACTGGAATTCATTTCTATTCTACAATTTTTAGAACCCTGACATTTAAAAATTCTAATTTCTTTCAAACCACAAAACTGTCAAAATTTTCGTTGTAATTTATTGCTCATTATGTCATCACCATGACAACGCGAAAGTTAAGGATATTTGATTATATGAAAGTGTGTCAAAACAGTGCGAAAAAGTAAATCCCATTTAAAATACATTGTTACTTCACGCACACTTAAACCCTTCACGCACTGCTATCTATAATGACAATTTTCACAAACTAAAAACTTATACATAATATGACAGAGTAGATAAAATTTATTCGAGCACTAAAACTAACAAGTAGGTACAGTATAACTGTCAACTGTCAAATATCAGTCAAATTATTAATGTAAACATTGTTAAATCAAAATAACAATTAACTGTTTTTACCATTCTACAAAATACAGGGTGCTCTATAAATAAACGTTAAAATGTATAGATACTTACGTAATAGATAATAGAATATTGTATAGGGCGTCAATAAGTTATTTCATCAATGACATACCATGACGTCACTTTTACTTTTCCTCCCTAGGGAGGAAAAGTACGACTTTGCTCCCTACAATCAGGTCAGGAAAAGTATACTTTCGGTAGAGCTAGGTGGAAAAATAAAAATATTTCCTACCCCATTTATAACTACTTATGGTATGGGAGCCCAAGCGGGGATTTTTGCAGTTACTCGAGCGCGTCAGATTATTACATGTGGAGAAACCTTGTACCCTGACATGTACCTCTACCATATATTGGCTCTTAATGTTCGTTAAGGGGGGGGGGCGAAAAAAAAATCTATCCTAAGAAAAACTCGAAATCAAGGTAAGTTAAGTACAGGCAAAAAAGTGTATATTTAAAAAATCTGGCTATTTGAACGGGACCCAAAGTTGCACAAGAAAAAAGCGAATATTTCGCGACATGAATGACAGATCGAAAAACTAAAAAATAAGTGCTCAATATTTTTCAAACATCTATCGAATGATACCAAACAATACTTCCCACGGAGAGGGGTGGGGGGTAAATTTAAAATTTTAAATACGAATCCCGCGATATTTCGCGAAATGAACATCAGATTGAAAAACTGAAAAATACACTTATTCAATGTTTTTGAAAAATGTATCGAATTACACCGAATATGACCCACCACGGAGGTGGGGTGGGTGGTTACTTTAAAATCATAAATGGGAGCCCCCATTTTTATTGCAGATTTGGATTTCTTAAGTAAAAATAAGTAACTTTTATTCGAGACATTTTTTCGAATTATGGATAGATGGCGCTATAATCTAAAAAACAATTGTTGGAAATGGAAAATTAAATTATAAATGGAAGATCCCACTAAAATGGAAAACTTTACTTAACTTTTTTTGGTTTTAGAACCTACTCTTCACAACCCAATAGGTTTTTTTAACGCTTGAGTGACTGCACATTTAGTATACTTTGCTCCCCTACCATTTACCATTAAGAATTTATATATGAGACATGATTTAAGTAAAGTTTTGTTTTGAATTAAAATAAATTAACAATTGCAGTTTTCTTAACAATGCTATTTTTACCCGAAAGACTATCCTAATCTATATTTCTATATATTGTATATTTCTATATATTTTTTATATATTTCCGGCAAAATAGCGCAAAAGATGGAAAACACATTAAGTTGTGAGATAAAAAGAAATGAAACTAGTGGAGGTGGGAGATTTGGCGATAAAAACCTATAAATTTACATTCTACTTATTGTTTCCCACTTTTAGACGTATCGGAAGAGTTTAGCAACTGCCACTGTGACAGTGACAGTTTTAGTTGACATACTCCTCTGATACATCTAAAGGTGAGAAACATTAAATAGAATGTAAGTTTATAGGTTAATATCGCTCAATTTCCCAGCTCGACTAGTTTCATTTATTTTTATCTCACAACGTAATATGTTTTCCATCTTTTGCGTTATTTTGCCGGTTATTAGCGCGCTCATCACTGTATATTGTATCGTATATGCCAGGGGTCAAAAATTATATTCTCTGATGGTCCGTTTCGGAAACCTATGACACTTCCGGGGTCCGGATTTATGCTGCCTGTGCCTGACTGTTCTGATTCGGTTTCTTTGTGAGATATAAACAAATCAGAAGGGTGCCGGGCGAAATTTTTGGGCAGAAATTGTTTAATATTTTTTTAACAAATTCAAAACATCAGGGAGGGTTCAACGCGATTTTTTAAGATTTTTAACACCCCTCCCCCCTACGTAATGCACTCTTAAGGGAGTTTAACTAATTTAACTATTGCGTAACGCAATTTTTGAAGATTTTTGACCCCCCCAACCTACGTTACGTAATACTTGAATAGTCCCTGAAAAGATCTGTCATTTTATTAAAACTTTCAAGCATCGCAAATGCATATTTTCCAATGAACTGTCAATACGGATGGAATAGGCACAAAGACAACTAATGCAGCCACGATACAAGAGAGAGGTCCTAGAGAGAGACAGACAAGGTGGTGGAAACTTTGACAGGCCGTGTAATTTGAGTTGCCTATATCAACTTAAATCGGGGAAATATAAAAGTCTAAATATAAAAGTAACATAAAAACATAATCAAGGACTTCTTCACTTTGTATAACAGTCACTAATTTAGTATTTAAATAGTTTTAAAATTATTTAACTCCCAAATACTTTAGGAAAGTAGGTATTTGTTTTGATAAATACAAATAACAATTCTGAAAAGTATCTAAACACCAAGTATGGCACTGTGTACTCTATTTATCCCCTAAATACAAAAAAGTGGTTAAATTTTGAAATATGTACTGCCAATCAGCATTAGGCCTTAGCCAAGTTAAATATAAGTTAAAATATTCAACGAACTGTAAATACTGATTCAATCGGGTCCATTTATATAGGCAACTCAAATTACACGGCCTGTCAAATTCTCCAACACCTTGTCTGTCTCTCTCTAGGACCTCTCTCTTGTATGTTGGTGTCAATCTTGCTTCACTATTTGAATGGGACATGGCCATTCCATCCGTATTGACAGTTCATTGATATTTTCGCATATAACTCGAAAACTATCAACTTTTCAGAAATATGACAAGAGACCTTTATTGTTTATAATTACCCAAGAAACCTAAAAATACATTTTTCGAGGCAAAAAAGTAATTTTGAATTTGCTTAAAAAATTGTTTCGCCCGGCACCCTTCTGATTTGTTTAAAGGGGACATTTTTGAACAGGAATCCGCAAAGAAATCGAGTCAGAAACATTTTTCATACGAAAGTGGCCTCACACATTTACCAATATGGAAAGGAGAACTACTAATATCTGATTGTTTTTTGGTTACTGTATACTTTTCTGTAAGTTTTCCTGGTACAATAAATAAAATATAAATTCATTGTGTATTGTTTTGATGTTATCAGTATATTTTGAAAACTGCAGTATTGTAAATTGTTACTGAGAATATTTCAAAAATTAGGAATTTATATTTTGAATGCTAATGAAGTTTTGTCAATTTTGTAGAAAGGAAACTGAGGAATTTAAAATAAATAATCATAGTACAAGATGCTACTTAACATACGTTATCTTTTCTACATTCGTTTCAATGCAAGGTGTTTGTTGCCAACTTACTAAATCTGAAAATTATTTTAATTAAATGCACATCTGAAAAGTACTCCTACTTAACATATAGTAGAGAGGAAATGAATATAAAAAAATGCACATGACAATTTAATATTACAGCTTACTTAATTTCAAAATTAATGATTAGTAAGTATGACAATAAGGGGGAAACCTCTTTATAAAATTAAATTATCAGAGAGAAAAATGACATTTTTTTATGTAAAACTTGTCTGAAGTTTGGAGTGAGTTTAGTGCAACTGAGTCTCATTAGGGAGTTGAGATATTCATCTGTTAAGTGAGATCTGTACCGATTTTTAATAAAATTCATTCTTGATAAAGCGGCTTTGCACACGTAAGTTGAGCCAAACATAGTATACAATTTCATGGTCCAACATTTTCAAAATTGCCAAACACTAGGTATATTCTGAATTTATTGACGGTCCGCACAAAACTAGCTCGCGGTCCGGATGCGGACTGCGGTCCGCTAATTGGCTATCCCTGGTATATGCTAATAAAACCGTGAAAGCATATCTCGAAGCAGACGTGGCCTCGGTAGAAAACTGAACATAAACACTAATTATATTGACGAGCACTGGGTCAGCAAATAGTATCTACTTTGTAGCATTTTCTTTTACATAAAAGTAGGTGCTTTTGTTGAGAGGAACATACTACACAACAGAAGTACCTACTACTGACCTGAAGTATCTACAATCGTGATGGAACTAGTTTTCCATGTGCTTGTGATTTGTGAATTCACATTTTACGTACCAAATGATTAGAATTGTACATGAGTAAAAATGAGTGACTCAAATCCCGAAGCGACGAAATAGTTACGCGAGGATAAAAATGAACAATAATTGTTATTTGTTAATCTTCTTGAGAATTATTAAATTTTATTTGATAAAAGAATGACCCCAAAAATTAAGAATATTCTTCCTAGTTTGTAGATTTTTCTATGACACACATTCATAAATGCTGCCATATTGTAACAAAAAAATACCTACGCCGAAGTCGTCCATTCACCAACTTCACTTAAACTAAAGCAAATACTACTAAACTAGCAAATACTTCAAAAGCGTATAACACTCTTCTATGTATCTGGTAAATAGTAGCAGATGTTACAGAGGAAAGTAAATGCTTTGTAAGTGTAGTCAAATCTTCAAAAATGTAGTACGTACTTGAATCATTAGCAGGTACTACGTTTTATGCATTCCACCCATTGTCTACTGGAACCGTGTAAAGAAATACTAAAGACTTCCGCAAGGAGAAAAGAGGAATGATTAACGTCGATCTTTATTTGTCTTCCCAAAAAGAAAAACGCAAGAGAATGCGGTGTCCTGAAATCAAAGATAGATTACAATGACCCAGCGAGCAAGAATACGTGTTAACGAACAGCTGTCACAGTATATTGAAACATGGGCTGAGACAGGGATGCATATTGTCACCAATTGTTTTTAATGCCTACTAGGAAGAGATCCTGAAAATGCTATTGAGGGTGAAACAGCTGGAATAAAGGTAAATAGAGTTTCCATTAACAACATTATGCGGATGACACTGTTATCTTAGCCGAAAATATTGAAGATCTACAGAGACTAGTGGCCAGAATAGCGGAGTATGGAACAGAGTACGGTCTAACAACGAACGTTAAGAAGACACAATTTATGGGAATGTCGAAAACTCAAAGAAATATTAAGAATAAAGGAGCCTTTTATTAGAATAAACACTAAATGACAGTAAAATGACATACTTACTAAATAAAATATCACAACTGTCACCTACTGGTGGAAGTTCGTACTGTTTTCTAGCTGAATAAATCGAGAGTTATCAAATTTTAAGTATGTTGTGTGACAGAAACATTCCAATGAAGCTGAAGGAAAAATTCTATAAAACAGCCGTAAGACTGGCTATGATGTACGGAATTGAATGTTGAGCAGTGAAAAAGAAAGAGGAACAACGAATGCATGTGGCGGAAATGAGAATGGACGAGTGGAGGGACAAAAAAGGTTAAAATTAAAGATGGGTATAAGTGTTGCACCAATTGATGCCAAAATGAGAGAGCATAGGTTAAGATGGTTTAGTCATGTTCAACGTCAAGATGATAATCACCCAATACGAAGAATTGCTGAAGTGCAGATTCCTGAAAGGAGTAGAAGAGAAAGACCAAAAAAGACCTGAGGCGAGACGATTAGACAGGACATGTAGGTAAAGGGGTTTAATAATGATATGACCCACGATAGAGTATGGAGAAATGCAATTAGGGAAGCCGACCCCGCAAAGGGACAAGGAAAGTGAAAGAGAGAAAGAGAACAACCTGCAGATATTGCATAGACTTAAGTGCCACCTCCATTGTTAAGTGCCACATCAAATTAAACTTTCTTTTTATTATTACAAATATCTAATGTTTATTTTTGTTTATAGTTTTGAATATTAATACAATTCTCAAATATTTTAAAATATTCCTTTTATGTTTAATATTTGCATGTTTAATTTCTGAATGCATTTTTTAACAATGCAATCCAATGTTTGTTTTTATTTTTTGTTATGATTATCTATAAACTAAGTCCATCCCTGTGTTGTTACGTACCGACACGAAGTGGAAAATGTTTTATATAGACATTATCTTGTTTTGTTCAAATTAAATGTCTTTTCTTTATAAACTCACCGACGGGCAATAATACATCCATATTAAGAACAACAACGCAATTTGCTAATGAGATAATATAAATTTTATTCAATTCATTAAGTCCAATTAGATTGGCAGAGAGCAACAATGTTCGCGAATGTTTTGAGATGAATCTTGCAGAGCTAACAACCTATATAAAAACAGCATTTTAAAAAACGAGGATTTTTATATTGGATTTTAATGATATTGTGAAGTAATAAAATAATTTAGAGAGTGAATTAACAATATTAAACAGCGTAAACTTGATTACAGGAAGAAAATATTCGATATTTCCAAAAGAAAATATTCTGTCGAAGTGATCTCATATTTTTGGTCCTCTGTAACATGATGTGCTTGATTTTTGCTTTGCATTACTTGTGTACATTCCTCATCGTACCAGTCTATTTTTTCAAAAAACGATAAAATCCTTCATAAAAGGTATATTTGTTAAAATCCCTATAAAGGGCTACATCATAGAACAGAACTAGTTTTCGATCGGATGACCGATCATCATCAGTGTGTACGTGAAGCTAATATGCTAACCACCAAAGTAAAAAATATTTGGGTATAAACCCTTTACAACTATAGGAACATAGAAGTACAATATGAAATTAAACATGGATATTTAAAATATCCAATGTTTCATTCTCTAGGTACCATTGAGCTCGAATCTGACTTGTTTACATCATGACTGTATGGTAGCAAGTGGCTCTGATAGAGGAAATTCTGAACGATGACATGACAGAAATGACCTTATGTTTTCACGCTTTTATCTTTCAATCACATCAGTTGCCACCTTTTCCAATGCCTACGCTGCTTCCAGTAGTTTCTACCATCTTCAAATATACCATCCACACATCCCTCTAGCTTACCTTAGAGATTTTTCTCAAACACCCTAGATATTTCAGGTTTTTTAACGCTTCTATTTTACACCTTTCCTAAGTCCTCCGACTTTCTTTGCATTAGATATTCTAGATTTAGATCTTATATTCGTTTGGATTACATGGTGGTCCGAGTAGGAGTATATGTTTCCTGTGAGTCCTGAAGTATCTTGCGTCGACCACTACATGGTTCATTTGTTTTGCTCTGTACCAATCAGGACTTCTTCATATTCTTTTATGTACATCTTTGTGCATAAAGCATGTACTGGCAATTACCATGTTCACTGAGGCGGCTAAGTGTATCGTTGTTGTTCGTTTCTTCATGTAAACAGTAGTTTCCAATGGTTGGCGCGGATTTCAATCCTTATCTGCCTTTGTATATATAGAATAGAATAAACTAGGCCTAATAATTTTAGAAAAAAAAAGTGTCAGGATGCTGGAATATATGTATATCCATGGCTGCCATCTATTGTAAAACAGTTCAACAATTAAAAAATTTAAAAAATACTTACATGAATGAAGATTTTGAAAAGTTAGGCTGTGAGTTGGTGAATTGAGATAAACTACGTCGTATGAAAATTAAGATGTAAACTATTACTACTTATGTAGCCTGATAATCTAATTTACATCACGACTTGTTAGAAAAGATCCAAATGATATGAGAGGAACTTACCTGGAACAAAAAAGAAGTATTAGTACAAATTAACAATAATTAAATACTAGTAATTCATTTAATTAATCATCAAATTATATCCCGCAGTACTAAAAGATTACCAGTGACCTTTGTTTTACTATATTGAACGTGTCTACTATTAACAGTAGAGTCATGTATCAATTTATTTCCACATACAACACATAGAACACTAAACAACTAAAAATGAATAAGAATAATACACTATTTGGAATTTATTTATACGAATTAGACATTGAATTTCCATTAGACATTGATTTTACATCCAAAAAGTTAGTTGCGAACTACGAGATACAGCCTCCGATATATTTAAAATTGTTCCGGTACGTTCTCTTGACATACCTGTTGAAGTTATTAAGTCAAAAAGAAAAATATTTTTAATATGCCCATAAAAAAACAGAGAACAAACCTTAATTGTCACATATGCAAAAGCACCATACGTTGCAAGGTGCCAAAAAATTGTTCAAATAGTTTTTTTTTTTCAGAATTATTATGGGTTTACTATATGACAGTTCGTGAGTCCACCATTAAAAAAAATATTACCTCCCTCATAAGACTTTTTATTCAATTATTCATGTCGAGTCGGACAACTTTTTCGGAAAATTTTCTGGAGGGGGACATTTCGTAAATATAGAGGTTTCTAAACTTTGGTGCGTCTGACAACTGGAGTACCCCTTAAAAATCGTCGTAAATGACAACTGGAGTACCCCTTAAAAATTTGTCGTAGGTACAATATAACCAGCTAATTGTAAATACTTTTAGCACACAATCCTGCAAAAATCAGAAGTGAAGGCATAAATTGTATGACTCTTTATGATGCGTCTGCCCCCCCACTATGGGGGCGCACTATGGAGTCAGAAATGATGGGTTTTTTTGCAGGAGTGTTTGATAAAAACACTTATTTTTTTACTGGTAATATTGTCTCACAAATGTTTCTGGGTACTCCAGTTGTCGTACGCACCAAAGTTTAGCTCTATATTTGCGAAACGTCCCCTCCCGAAAATTTTCCGAAATAGAAAAGTCTCTTAAGAGAGGTAATATATATTTTTTAATGGTGGACCCAAGAACTATTGTAGAATATTTGTTATTATTTTAAAATAACTTTTTGCAAAGTAACCTGGTCTGCTTATTTTTATAACGGGTCGCGGGGACCAATATAAGTAATGGTTAAGTAACATATTTATGTGGGTAGAAGTTAGTTTTAAATTAAAAAAAATCACATGCCGCAAAAGAGCGAAAAGCGGAAACAAACACATACGCCGGAACTTAAAATTTAATAAAACATTGCACTAGATTTTGAACGTTTTATTTGTAGCCAGCAATATTCATATTTTATTTTATTCATAGAATAGCGAATACATCGCATTGCAGCAATTTATGGTGAATTTTAATATATTTTTAAAAAGTAATAAAAAATAAACAGTTTCTATTTTCATATTAATTATTTAAACGCGCCAAAAAAACTTATGCATTGAAACATTTATGTATATAACATGTAAAAATATTTTCTACAGACACTCTACACACTTACAATATTATCTACAAAGTTATCTAAAAATGTAAGCAACATTAGCTAAGTAAATAAACGAAACGAGATAAATGAGAAGATGAACCATATTTTTTCGGAAAACCCATTGGCAAATCCGATTGTTTTTTTACGGATTCATGGTTTATTTACTGAAAACTAAAAGAAAGCCTTGGAAAATGTTCGCTTATACTGCTTGGTGGTTTATTTTTGATATTTTAAGGGGAAATATGGAAATATCGAACAAAGCTTTATGATCTGCGAAAAGAGGTTAAATATATCCATAAAGTTGATTTGATAATGACCTAAAAGGATATTGTTCGAATAAATCGAACATTTAAAATTATTAAATTTACTAATATACAAATTTACTTATATAAAGTAACAGAAATACAGGTCATAAATTAAAGTACATATTCTAGGACCAAAAATAGTTCGAATGAACCTAACTTACCTTAGTACAAATATGCACATAAAAAAGTTACAGCCCTTTGAAGTTACAAAATGAAAATCGATTTTCTCGAATATATCGAAAACTACTAGAGAATTTTTGTTGAAAATTGACATGTGGCATTCTTATGCCAGGAACATCTTAAAGAAAAATTATAGTAAAATTTGTGCACCCTCTAAAAATTTTATGGGGTTTTGTTCCCTTAAACCCCCCAAACTTTTGTGTACGTGCCAATTAAGTTATTATTGTGGTACCATTAGTTAAATTCAATATTTTCAAAACTTTTTTGCCTCTTAGTATTTTTTCGATAAGGCAGTTTTTATCGAGATGCGGCTTCTTTTTTAATATGTTTACAAAAAAAATTTACGGGGGTTTTGTGCCTTTAAACCCCCCAAATGTTTGTGCACGTTCCAATTAAACTATTACTGAGGTACCATTAGTTAAACACAGTGTTTTTAAAACTTCTTTGGCTCTTTATATTTTTTCGATAAGGCACATTTTATCAAGATGTTGCTCCTTTTTTAATATGGTTCTAAATATACCTAAAAATGTAAATCATAAATAAATTTTCATATTATTACCAAGTCTCCATAATCGTACTTAACCGTGGTGGATTTGACAAATATTCAAAATATCTCGATAAAAACTAACTTTTCGAAAACGCGCTAAGAGGCAAAAAATTTTTAAAACATTGTGTTTAACTAATGGTACTACAATAATAATTAAATTGGAACGTACATAAAAGTTTGGGGGTTTAAAGGAACAAAACCCCCATAAAATTTTTAAGTGGTGTGCAAATTTCACTATAATTTTCAGTAAAAAATCTCTAATAGTTTTCGATATATTGGAAAAAATCTATTTTCATGTTGTAACTTCAAAGGTTCAATCGAACTATTTTTGGTCCCAAATTATGTGATTAAATTCATGACCTGTATTTTTGTTACACCCTGTATAATTCCATCACCGACAAAATTTCCAACATTGTAAATATACAGTATGTCCCTGTAAGTTGCATCCATATGGAAAACTTTTTATTATTAATTTTACGAAAAAAATTTATTCTTCATAAAAAGCTCTGCATGGTCCAAAACTGATGATTTAACCATCAGATATCAAATTTTATGAATATTATACGAGGTTTGTCAAAAAGTTTGAATTTCACTCAAGAGTAAAGTTGTTTGGAATTAAAAACTATATTCTAGTATGCAATTACATCCTAATTGAAAAAAATTTTTTTTGAAAAATTATGGATAACTAACATTATTTTCAGTTATTTCAATTCAGATAACTCTTTTATTGTTAATTTTACGAAAAAAAGTGATTCTTAATAAAAAGTTCTGCATGGTCTAAAACCTAAAATACAACCATCTTATGTTAAATTTTATCATGAACTATTTTAAATGGCAAATAAGCCACAATTTTACCAAAAAAAATGAATTTATTAACGTTTCGACGCCCAAGTCGAGTGTCGTTGTCAAAATACTAAATAATACTAAATAAACAAAAATGTTGTTGCTTAGTAAAAAATTCTTTTAATAATTTTTTCAATCTGATTCATTTATATCGGCAATTCAGGCATGTATATACATTTTAAAGTAGAAGGCTTTAAAATGATATTGCCAATATTGATGAGTTGCGTTCCTGGGACGACTTTACTAAAAGATAGTTCATTCGATTACATGAAATCAACCCCAACTCAAGAATATCATCATCATCATCATCCAACCAATTTACGTCCACTGCTGGACATAGGTCTCCCCAATTGTTTCCACACTTCACGGTTTTGTGCTGATTTTTGCCAGTTTTTACTAATCCGCCTGATATCATCTGTCCATCGTGTAGGCGGCCTTCCTCTACTTCGTTTATCTTCTCTTGGTCTCCACTCCATCAGCCTTCGTGCCCATCTTGAATCTTTCAGCCTGGCGACGTGTCCTGCGCAGTTCCATTTGAGCCTGGTGATACGTTCTACAACATCTACGATACCGGTTGTTTGTCTGAGATCTTCATTTCTTATTTTATCCCGTAGAGTTACGCCCAGCATGGATCTTTCCATGCGCCTTTGAGCAACCCGCATTTTCGACGCTGTTGCCTTGGTTAGAGTCAGTGTCTCTGCTCCATATGTCATTACCGGTAGCACACATTGGTCAAACACTTGTCTTTTTAAACCGATCGGTATCCACAACTCATTCCAACTCAAGAATATCCACCACAAAAAATCATAGCATGTGATCTGCCTTTTAAAAAGATAACAAATGCAACGATGGAAGTAAAATACTCGCGCTAGAGATTCCATAGTAAATCACGAGGGAAAACCAGGAAAAAACCTCGTGATACTATCCCGACATATTAAGTATTTGGGCTTACAGTTAGTTTATTCTCAAAACTAATACCTCGTGATTTACTATGGAATCTCTAGCGCGAGAATTTTACTGTCATCGTTGCATTTTTTGTTGTCTTTTTAAAACACAGATCACATGCTATGATTTTTTGTGGCGGATATTCTTGAGTTGGGGTTGATTTTATGTAATCGAATGAACTATCTTTTAGTAAAGTCGTCCCAGGAATGCAACTCATCAATATTGGCAATATCATTTTAAAGTCTTCTACTTTAAAATGTATAATAAATACATGCCTGAATTGCCGATATAAATGAATCAGATTAAATAATTTATTAGAAGAATTTTTTACTAAGCAACAACATTTTTGTTTATTTAGTATTATTTAGTATTTTGACAACGACACCCGACTTGGGCGTCGAAACGTTAATAAATTCATTTTTTTGGTAAAATTGTGGCTTATTTCCCATTTAAAATATGTAGTTCATTATAAAAATACCACAAGGAAATAGCTTCAGAACAACATTAAATTTTATCAATTTTATACGAGATATGTCAAAAAATATGAATTTCGCTCAAGAGTAAAATACGTTTATTTTTCACAATATCGAAAATTTGTATTATGAAAAGTTATTCAGAATTAAAAACTATGTTTTAGTATGTAATTACATCCTTCTTATTTAAATATTCTGATTTATAAAGGTACTTTACTTTTGATCTAAATTTATCTTTCTTGACATACCTTGTATAAAATTGATAAAATTTGATACAAGATCGTTATATTTAAGGTTTAAAACCATCCACAAATTTTTATTAAAATCACTTTTTTTCGTAAAATTAATAATAAAAGAGTTGTCAGAATTGAAATAACTGAAAAAAATAATGTTATCCATAATTTTAAAAAAAAATTTTTTTTTTAATTAGTAGGATGTAATTGCATATACACCAGTTAATAGGGAAAAAAATCGTCGATTTCACGTAAAAATGTTAAGCAGGGTTTTGAAGGTTTTAAACGATAGATGAGGTATAAATGATGATAATTCCGTGAAGACGTACAGCTAATTTTTCTTCTTCTTTTTTTAAAACAGTTACAAATAATGAAAAACTAAGTTTTTTGACTATAAAACGTTTCTTATCCATTTTAGAGAAAAATGTTTCAAATAAATATTGTAGACCTTAAAAAGTTCTTCAATTTGGTGGGACACATATTGAAATATATAAACAATTGACCGAGATAATTGTAAAAAACTCTCATTTTTGCACTAATTTTTAAATATTAATAACTGTATTTTTTGCACAACGATATTTAATTTAACTACTTCAAATTATGCCAATTAATGGGTTATTTCAGTGTGCCAAATTTCAACTAGATCGACCAAATAGTTTATAAGTTATTCAATTTGTTTATCCCAGACAGCAATTGTTTAAACAACTGTTCTTGCCCTAACAGTGACTCTAGAGATATTTTACAAATCGCAATCGATTACTTAAGACTTTAATTTTAAGATGTATTGAAAATGTTTTAAGATTTTATCAAAATTGTTGTTAAAAAAAACCGTCTGAAAAAGACCCTACATTTTAGGTTATAAACAATTAGAATAACTTTGACATTTTTTATGTTACACGCTCGTATGTAGGCTCATGAAAAGCTGGTGAAAAAATACACATTAAAATAATAAAATGGATTTTATATGACTAATAGAAATCAAGTTAGAATTTTTTTTTCAATAAATCATATTCTCATTGTTTATAAACATTAAGAGCTGAAAATTGAATAAGTTGTTTAAGAAAGTCTATATTTTCTGACCCACTTCATAGATTGCATATGCAGTAAAAAAAAAATAAAAAGTCATGACTCGTTAAAATGATGGTACTCGTGAAACACCGCCAACAAATGTAAAGGTGAAAATAGCTTCGTTTTATTTTTTAGAATGGAATCCCAATTTGAAACATGTTGAAAAAATTTGCAGTTTAATTGCTATTACTTGCTTTAATTTTACAATAATTTCTCGTAAGAATTACTTATATTTTACTAATTAAAGTATATTATTTATATAAATATACAATAATAATTAGCTCAGGCCCAGAAATTAAATTGGTTGAAAACACGATCTTATCCATAAAACAAAAAATATTTTTAGCAGTTAGTAAAAATAAAAAGCAATTGATTCAACTTTTATGTGCAGAGCTCAACAAATCTGGGTACCGAACTAAAGTAGCAGATGAAGATGCGGACGTATTAATAGTGCAGACACCTCTTCACGAACATACATATGAAACTAGCAAGACCATTGTAATAATTGGTAATGATACTGATATACTCATAATATTGACGCAACTCTCTGCTCCGGACAATAACATATATGTATTTTGAAAAAAAAAAGGCGAAAAGGGAAAATCTATCTATTATAGTTGTAATAGTTTTAAACATTCTCATCTAAGAAAATACGTTGGGTTCTTATATATTTTTACTGGGTGTGATACAACTTCCTCTTTTTTTAATCAAAGAAAATTCAAATTATTAACTGCATCGTCAGAAATTGTAGATCTGATAAATATTTTTTACGACGAGAATGCTAACAAGGAGGACATCATGAAAAACGGATGTGATATCATTGTTGCTTTGTATTCTGCTGCAATTGATGTTACATATAAAAAAACATAATAACATATTGTCATTAAATGAGTTACGTTTTTTACAATTTATAAGAAATACAGGGAAAAAATCTTTTAAATTGGAAAAATTTGCCCCAACAGAAGGTGCAGGTTATCAGCATGTACTTCGCGTTTATCATCAATTACAACACTGGTTAGGTAAAAAACTGGATGCTATCCAATATGGATGGCAAAAAACTGATACGGGTTTTGAACCTATTTACACCTTAGATTGTTTGATCCCTGAAGAGATATTAAAACAAATTACATCTAAATGTTCAACGGGTTGCAAAAGTACAAGATATGGTTGTAAAAAATATGGTATAAACTGTACGGATCTTTGTACAAACTGTGCAGTGGAAGAAGAGGAGAAAAAATGTTGTAATCGCGCTGCAGTGGTTCTTGACGATGTCGAGTCAGACTTTGTAGAGGATGAACTGTAACTTGCCGAGAAGCGATTTAGAAGTTATAGACGTTCACTAGAACAATCAAATTAAAATTCATAAACAATGTTTTACTTTTTTTTATTTTTATAATTAATTATATGAATTTATTAAAATATATATATTACTATCAAAACAAATATATGACTTTTATTCTAATTATTGAACTTAAACATACATCATTAAATAGTGCAAACATATTACATATTTATACTTATTAGATGCCTACCTAAACAAATATTAATAGTTTCATTAAATTAAATAACATTTCATAACAATTCAGAAACAAAATAAAACAAACAATTTTTTAAAAATTATTAAGGACTTTTAAATACTTTTTAATTATTTCAAATAAAAAAAATGTATTGTACTAATTTATAATTATTATATATTTATATAAAAAATATACTTTACTTAATGATTTAAAGAATTTTTAAGAAATACTTGTAAAATTCAATAACTTTTATAGTAAAATTGAATCAATTGATTTTCACGGGATTTTCCAATTTTCCAATTGTGCAAGGTGAAGTTTGCACAATTTTTAGTATTTTTTTGAGCTACTCCAGTTAAAAAAGAAGGTTGTGCGTGCTATGGAAGGTGATAATATATTGCAGTTTTTTTCCAAAAAAGGAAGCGAAGCTTGAACAGTTCCCACCTTCACTTTCGTTGGTGGTGTTTCACGAGTACCATCAGTTTAACAGGTCATAAGTTTTTATTATTTCACTGCATATGCAATCTATAAACTGGATCGTAAAATATAGATTTCCATATATAAATTTTCAGCTCGTAATGTTTATAAACAATGCAAAATTTGATTTATAAAAAAAATACTAACTTGATTCCTATTTGTCATATAAAATTATTTTTTCTTTTTTAATATGTATTTTTTCACCAGCTTTTCAGTGAGCCTACATGCAAGCGTGTGACATAAAAACTGTCAAAGTTATTCAAATTGTTTATAACCTAGAAAGTAGGGTCTTTTTCAAACGAATTTTTTAATAACAATTTTAATAAAATGTTAATTTTTTCTTAATGCATCTTAAAAGTAGACTCTCGAATAATTGATTGCGATTTGCTAAATATCTCTAGATTCACTGTTAGGGCAAGAACAGTTGTATAAACAATTGCTCTCTGGGATAAACAAATTGAATAACTTACAAACTATTTGGTCAATCTGGTTGAAATTTAGTGCACTTAAATAAACCATTAAATGGCATAATTTAAAGTAGTTAAATTATATATCATTATGTAAAAAGTAAAGTTATTACTATTTAAAAATTAGTGCAAAAATGAGAGTTGCTTGCAATTATCTAGGTCAATTATTTATGTATATTATTATGAGTACTATCAAATTAAAGAACTTTTTAAGATCTACAACACTTATTTAAAACATTTTTCTCTAAAATTAACAAGAAACGTTTTATAGTAAAAAAACTGAGTTTTTCATTCTTTGTACCTGTTTAAAAAAAAGAAGAAGAAAAATTAGCTGTACGTCTTCACGGAATTATCATCAGTTATCTCTCATCTACCGTTTAGCACCTTCAAAACCCTGCTTAACATTTTTTCATGTTTTTTTCCCTATTAACTGGGGTAATATTAGAATGTAGTTTTTAATTCCAAACAACTTTTCATAATAGCAATTTTCAATATTGTGAAAAATAAAGCTACTTTACTCTTGAGTGAAATTCTAACTTTTTGACATACCTCGTATAACATTCATAAAATTTGATATCTGATGGTTGAATCTTGGGTTTTGGACCATGCAGAACTTTTTATAAAGAATAACTTTTTTTCGTAAAATTAATAATAAAAAAGTTTTCCGTATGGATACAACTTACAGGGACATACTGTATAAAAGACCAGAGTCTTTAGTAAGTGTTATATGGCTAAAAGACACATCTTCTTTTTCTAGTGCCGACTCAACTAATGAAGGTTGGCTATAATAATCATTGCAAATTCGTCTCTATCTTCTGCATTTCTGAAAAGCGTCTGTGTGTTTAACTAGGTCCAGTCGCGAATGTTTTTCAGCCAGGAGTTTGTCGTCTACCAAGACCCCTTTTTCCTTCGATTTTACCCTTCATTATCAGCTGTAATAACTCTAACTGTAACTGTACTTATCATTTGTAAGGATGTTCCCCAAATATGCCGTTTTTCTCTTTTTAATTGTGGTCAAAAGTTATCTGTCTCTTCTCATTCTGTGCAACACCATTTCGTTCGTAATATGATTGGTCCACGGTATTTTCAAAATTCTCCTAAAAAGCCACATCTCAAAAGCTTCCAGCTTTCTTATTAAGTCAACATTAATACTCCAAGCTTCGACACCATAAAGAAGAATATAGTGGATATAACATTTTACCATGCGATATCAGATTTGCAGATTAAGTCTTTGGTTACTCAGAAATTTCCTCATCTTCAAAAAGGCTGTTCTTGATTGCTCTATTCTTGACCTAATGTCAAGACTAATGACTTTCTAAAAGACCATATGTTTTTAAAAAGACTCCAAAAGTTGAGCCTCATCTCTTTCTCAAAAAATTCGTCAAGGATAAAGTATCAACCAAGACACAGGCGATGGAGCGGATAAACGAAAAAAACGAAAATTTACCGTTTTTTTTATCTTCATTTGTTTATAACTATGTATATCATCAAAATCGGCTGCAGGAAACATGTATAATATACATATGTTATTATTATAGATGTCCATACTACTAAAAAAAATTTGGATTTGGCCTGGAGGGGGTTGTGTCACCAACAGGATATTTTTTTTCTATATTTCTCAGAACTAGTTCGTTCTTATTGTTGTAGATATTAATTATTATATCTCAACAGATATTATTGGGACCGTGCAAGTTCGGCAAAGCGACCTCTATTTCTACGCTCTGTACTTTTATTCGCACTTTTAATTATATTGGCCAATTATATTAGACCTGGTTGCTGGATAATTGTCAAGACCATAGTCCAAAAAAATAATAAGAAGAAAAAATAAGATGCAGGTTATGTTTAGCAAACGTAAACAATTGTATGTAGTAAATAAAATCAGTTATTAAAATGCAGTACTGCAAGCAAAATACAATTAATTAAATTTACCTTTATATAATAATTGCATATCATATCAATATTGTGGAGCAATATATAATTTTTCTGCGTCAATGACAGAAGGTATGAAATATACGTCAATTTGACAATTTCAATTGACAATATGAATTCTTTAAGATAGTTGCAATATTTCTCCGCGACTCGCGCACGGTCGTTTCTCGTTTCCCTTTCCAAGTACTTGCACACCGCGAATAATCAAACAAGAAATGACATACAGCAAAAAAAAATCAGCTTACGAACTACAGTCTCATATTTCGAAGTAACGAGAAAAATATACACGTCTTTCAACTATTTTATTACAACTTGGGCGACGTGTGTACTTCTACTCTTGTGGGATACATATTTGTTTGTTTCTTTTTATTTTACTGTTGTTACCAAGGAGTTTCTATTCCGTATTTCTCTTGAAACATACACGTTTGCTTTCAAATTTATTCAATCCATAGGGAAAACAAACCTATCGGGATAAACATATTTAAAAATATATGAAAAAATAATGATACAAGGAAAAACTGAATTGACCCAAGAACTGAAAAAAACTATGAACGTGGTAAGGTGTAAAAAAGAAATAGTCAGAGGCCTTCAAAATGCTTATAAATAAATAAAATAAGAATAAAATGTATAAATTGATCGGAAATTGGAAAGAATACTAACTCTGGATAAGTTTGTGTGAAAACAAAAAAAAAACAGGAAACTTTTGGCTATTTTGTAATAGGTTCAGTCCAAGTCAATTTGTTTCAAAGTTTACCGGTAATTTAAAAAAAATACTCCTATACTAAATCAGGACGTGCGAAGCAGGACGGAGGTGGAAGATGTAATTGGAAGAATTGGGCAAATGAAATGGAACTGGGTAATACACGTGGCACGGCAAAATAACGAAAGGTGGAAGAGAAACATTGTACTTTGGAGATCACGCGAGCACAGTCGTAGTAGAGGAAGATCACAAAAACGATGGCTAGACGACATCAAAGCAAACGTTGTGAGAAACTGGGAGCAAATAGCACAAAACAGAGAAGAGTGTAGAACTCATGGGGAGATCTTTGTAGAGGAGTGGATGTAAATAGGCTGAAGAAGAAAACTATGAACTTAAATCAAATGGAATGGCATGATTACATGCAGGGCTGGATTTAAGGGGGACAGGCTGGGCAGCTGCCCGGGGGCCCCACATAGTCCCAATCTTAAAAAAAAACAGCACATTTTTCACATAGAATAATTTTTGTCAATCAATTAACTGTGATATTTCGTTACACGGAAGGTTTCTCTCCTGTTGAAATAGTATATTAAGTATGGAGAACGGTAAGGGTTTTATACCGATCGAAGACAATTGTTTGGAGGAGGAGCGGATCGAAGACTCCAATTATTGTCTGAGATCGGTTACCCTTAACGTTCGACATGCTTATAACGTTTTTTGCACGATTGATACCATTATAAATTATAAAATTAAACATTTTCGTCATATTGACTAGTTTCATTCATTTTATCAAGATAGATACTTTGGTTGTTAGGTAGTAACTAGGGTGCATAACAACAATGGAGAATTGAGTTTTTATTTAGTTGTCAATAATTTTAAGTACAATTTTGAATATTATAAATTAAAATTAAGAGATTTTTTAACTCGACGGTAAGTGAATTACTTACCGTCGAGTTGGAGTACTTACCGTCGAGTTGGATTACTTACCGTCGAGTTGCTAGTAAATGTCACCTACTGACGTAAAATCTGTCACGATAAACAGTCAAAAATGATCAATCGTGCAAAAATGTATCTTTGCCAAGTCACGGTCATTATAAAGCGGAAGATATATTTAATTTTCTAATGACATTCTTGCAAGAAGATGATATCAATTTGAAAATCTGCAGGGGACGGTCCAAGGACAACCCGTCAGTTATGAGTGGAAAATACAATGGTGTTTAGGCTGGAATTAGATAATATATATTGCCGTTGTGGATTTCGTGTGCCGCCCACTCTCTAAATTTAGTTACAAAAGCTGCAGCGAGTGTTGTCCTTCTGCCATAGCATTCTTTGATTTCCTGGATGGACTATATTTATGAACTATATGTATTTTTATTTTTCCTCTACAGATAGATACAACTTGTTAATCCACTGTTTAAAAGCGTCTTTAAGTGAGAGCAACGCCGACCGTGGCAGAAATATTATTGTTCTTAAAAGAGTAAATACCTACTACTAGATTGTCATCTAGAAATGATGCCGAAAAAGAACTAGTTAAAGGTTATAATCAGATCAAAGAAGCGTAACGGTGCAAACGATTTGTATAATCGAATGTGTTTACTGGAAACAAGAATATTTGCAATATTTTGGAATTAAATCTTAAAGAGGACAAACAGCACAAGTCGTATTCTCCAAGATCCAAATATTGATCTTAATTCAGGAGTGGCGGCACTTAGATCACTTAAAGAATTTATATTCTTTTAAGGAATATTTCAGAGACTGAAATGGCAACATCAGAGAAATTTATAATTCAAAATTTAATCGCTGTTATAGTTCACTTCATTTCCTCTTTAAGTCAGAGGCTTTCTGGATGCGAGTCCATTAATTCCAATTTTGGATTTTTACATTATTTGGAAAATTTAACTTCCAATGAAACTGAAGCTTACCGACATTGATAGCAATGATTTAGATGAAACCCTATATTTTGAATTGGTACAATTTGTAGAATTTTTTCAGTTCATTTAAAGAGGTCAGCTCATCAAATATAAGTAAAGAACTAGCTCATCAAATAATATCAGTAAAGCACTTCAAATGTACCGACTGCTAAAAGAAAAGAATGTGAATGATACGTTTCCAAATGTTGTGGTGACACTTCGTTTGTTTAGTTCTGATGCTAACTAAATGCAGTGGAGGGAGGTTATTCTCAAAATTTAAGTTAATTACAGTTGAGTCCGCGAGTCTTTACCTGTGCGTCATCATTTAAAGCATACGAAATAAGTCGGAAATTTACTAAAAGCAACGGCAAGTGGATATTATTCCGATCACGGGTTATAGTATAAAATTTGACGTTATCAAATAAATAGAATGTCAAATTTAAGTTTTGCTTTAAAATTTTGGTGCATAATTACAGCTACACATGAAGTAGCTTAATAAATTATTTTATTATCATTGATTAATAAATAAATAAACAATTTATAAAAAAATTTGATAACATAATTTTCTTTTTGTTATTTTATTCACTTTGGCGGAACCTTAAACACAAGCATTCAACTGTGTCAACAATGAGGTTAGCTTTATACGTTGTCAAAATTTATCGTAAAATAACATAAACTTATTACAACATTTCTAACTCCAATATAAAATTAGTTGTGAAAACAACTGTTTGTATACTATAAAAAACTTCAAAATGCAAAAATTCGACAAAATAACAGCAAAAAATTCAACAAACTGACAGCCATAAAAGTAAACAAACCAAAACGTCAGAAATTGTACTTAAAATATGTGAAGACATCCCCAATCGTCTTTCTTTGTACCTATGTATCTCTTTTCAATGCACTGAGTCTAAATCGTTCATAAAAATAACATGTGTCTTTACTAATAACAGGCGGCAGCTGGTTTGTCATTAATTTCATGCGTGGAAGAGAATGATGCTAAATAAAAAGTATGTGTTTTATCTCGCCAGGTATTAATGACGCACGGGTAAAGACTCGCGGACTCAACTGTAAAAATCGACTTCGGTCTATGATGGGCCAAGAGCGTTTGAATCATCTCTATATGGGTATTGAACACGATGTCCTAAAGCAACCAAACATGTCCGACATAATTAAAGAATTCTCAATAAAAAAATCTCGAAAAGTACCCGGGCTTAACCCGGTACCCATTTTACTATGTTTATTTTTAATGTTTTACTGTAACAAAAAACAAATTACAGTTCTTGTATTTTTTATTATTTAAAAATATATTTGTAAAAGTTGATCAACATTTTTTTTTAATTTCTAAACGAGAAAACCCTGTAGTTAGCTACATACCATAATTACAACAACAATTTTTTAAATGGTAGGAGGTAAGGCCCCACACCAATTCTGCCTGGGGGCCCCCACTGTCTTAAATCCGGCTGATTGCGTGGGCATTTTAAAAATCTTGCTTAGAAAATTTACATGTCTATCTAAACATTAGCGTCATAAAACCACAATCACAGAAATTTCCGAACATGTCTTGCAATTCATAGAGGGGTGATAGTCCTTGGGCCCACCATTAAAAAATATATATATGTATTACCTCCCTAGTAAGACTTGTTTTATTCAGTTATTCATGTCGAGTCGGATAACTTTTTTATTTCGGAAAATTTTCAGGAGGGGGGCGTTTCGTAAATATAGGGGTGCGTCCGACAACTGAAGTACCCTTAAAAAATTGTCAGTCAAAATTACCAGTTAATTGTAAATCTTTTTATCAACAATCCTGCAAAAATCAGCTGTGATGGTATAAATTTTATGACTCTTTATGCGTGCGCCCCATTCCTATGGAGTCATAGTCATAAATGATGATTTTTAGGGGAGTGCAATTAGAACGAAAACATGCATTGTTTCGGAAAAATTCAAACAAGCTTATATTTTTCTAAAACTTTTTTTGTTAGTTTATATACTTGTTAAAGTAAAAAGTTCTACTCGCAGATTTGGCCGCTAATTGTTTATTAATTGTTTAAACAATAACAACTGTTTTGTATAAATAATTTTAAAAATATCGTTAAATTCATCATTTTACTTTGATCAAATATGTTTCTATTTTGTTTTTGATTATGCTTAATCCGAATATGGCATTGCAATTTGAAAATCCTTATACAGAAGCTCTTATACAGTATGTATGCGTAGCTAGGAACCACATGGAAAACTTTTTTATTATCAATTTTAGGAAAAAAAGTTATTCTTCATAAAATGCTCTGGATAGTCAAAAATCTAAAACTTAACCATCAGATATCAAATTTTATCAATTTTGTACGAGTTATGTCAAAAATATGAATTACGTTAAAGAGTAAAGTACCTTTATATTCCACAATATCAAAAAATGATATTATGAAAAGTTATTTGAAATTAAAAACTATGTTTAAATATACAATTACATCATTCTAATTGAAAAAAAAAATTCAATTTTTTCTCAAATTACGGATACTCATCATTTTATTACAATTATGATAACTATTTTATTATCACTTTTACGAAAAAAGTTATTCTTCATAAAATGCTCTCCCTGGTCTAAAATCTAAGATACAATCATCAGATATCAAACTTTTTTAATTTTATACGAGGTATGTAAAAAATATGAATTTTTCTTAAGAGTTAAGGGCCTTTATTATTCACAATATTTTAATTAGAAAGGTATAATTGAACACTAAAACAAATTTTTTAATGCCAAACAACTTTTCTTAATAACACTTTTCGATATTGTGAAATGTAAAGGTACTTTATCATATTTTCTGACATACCTCGTATAAAATTAATTAAATTTGATATTTGATGATTGCATCTTAGATTATATACGATGCAAAGTATTTTATAGAGAATAACTTTTTTCGTAAAACTGATAATAAATAAGTTATCAATAGGCTCCAAGTTACGCAGACATACTGTATAAGAGCTAAAAAAAATTTTTTACTGAACATTTATTATTGTTGAAGCTTATTATTAAATGTATTTTAGGTAAGTTTTACAGAAAAAAGTTTTTATCACTTTGTATAAACATTTTTTTAGCCGGTAATTTTCGGTTTTTTTATTACATTTTTGTTATCTTTCTTAATTTTCTCAAAAAGAAATAGTTTATTTCATTTCTAAAGTAAAATAATTTAGTGCATTTTAAAGATTACATCCTAAGCTTTAAAAAAGTACTTATAAAACTGTAATAGATCTGTTCAAACTTGAGTAATACCGTCTTAAAGTGGTGGTAATTCTATAAAATTACGAAGATTTCAAAAATGACATTTTTTGAGACGTCATATCATTTGAATTAAATTTTTGAGAATTTTTTTCGCACGAAACATCATTTAGTAAGATGCTTGAAAGGTAAGTTGTGCAAAATTGAGAGTTTTATAAGAAAAATTGTATTAAATCTTTTTAAATATTTTTAAATCATTTTCAAACAAAATTCATGTAAGGCTCACTTTCCGCCCACACTGTACTTATGACCATACATTTTATTTCTTTCTATTATAACAATAAGATAGTTTCATTATTCTTCTTTCATGGTCAATTTGTAAAATTTAATTTGATCCATTATTTAAAGAATTACATTAAAATAACTCAAACATGCACTTCGCCGTACGCTAGTTTACAGTGCGCCAATGTTTGTGAGAAGGGTGACCTTAGCGTTATAAATAAAAAATTATAGAAGATACAGATTTAATTTTAGAAAATTCTTTATATAAGGTTTTTTTTGTAAAATTTTCTGAATTTTTCAATGGTCAAGTAAGTTTTTTCCTAAAATTTATATTTTCGGAGTTACTTAAAAAAACATCTAATTTCGTAGTTCATTTGTTTAATAAAAAATGAAGCACCCACTTCTCGAATAGAACTTTTTGATATGTTGTTTATTAAACATTTCTTAATGAAATTACAAAAAGTTCTATCTTGTTTGATTTTTTCCAAAGTGAAAATCTATATGCACTCCCCTATTTTTTGCAGGATTGTTTGATAAACATACTTACAAATTACTGGGAATATTGTCAGACAAATTTTTAAGGGTACTCCAGTTGTCGAATGCACCCAAGTTTAGAAACCTCTATATTTACGAAACACCCTCCTCGCGAAAATTTTCCGAAATAGAAAAGTTGTCCGACTCCACATGAATAACTGAATAAAAAAAGTCTCATGAGGGAGGTAGATAATAATTTTTTAAAGGCGGGCGCAAGGACTATAAACAAAACCAAATGTAGCGATATCTTGGAGCGACTATATTAACTAACAGAACAGACCAAACAGAAGTAAAATCCATTTTAGAAAATCCATTTCGATTAGAAAAAAAACTTCGCTAAGAAACCAAGAAAATGACGAGCTTTATGAGAAATTCTTATTGATTTAAATTGCTTGTACTCTTTAAAAAAGACCTTATTTGCAATAGTGTAAAAAATTGCAATTTAATGGTACAATACAAGTATAAAAAGATACCATTATTTTCTTTGACTTGAATTTCATTTGCCTTAAATTTCAAATCCTCTTAAACGTATGTTTTAACAACTTCAAATCGAAAAGGTCCCAGTATAATCCCTCCCCCTCCCCATGTATTTAGTGAATTATCATGTCAATATTAAGTCGCTGTATGTGCAAAAAATCTGCAAATGTTGAAGAATTCCATTTTATCAGCCGAACGTTATCCACTTGTCAAGTAAATTCGTTTTAAGGCGATTTCTTATTGCTCTTCACATTTTTTTCTTCAGACATTCGCGAACATTTCACGTAGCTTACAGTATCGAGATAACAGTAAATGTGTGTTTTCAAGGGAGAATTTAGCCCGTTTTTTTTTTAAGAAAGCGAAGTAGGTTTTAGAGTTTTATTTTACGAGGTGAGATGGAAATGAGAAAAAGTTTTATGGCAAAAAGTTTTATTGATTTCTATACCGAAAGCTCATGGGTACTTACAAGTTTAATAAATTATTTTCAGAACATCCATGTAAGAAGAAAACTACGTTATGTAGTATAAACATGGAAAATAGAATTATAACCTTGTAACATCTTGACTATAGAACAGCTGATTTCGCTAAATGAAAAACGAACGTTTTGGAGAATTTATTTTCAGCGAATCTGCTTTTGGTGTCTCAAACAATTATTTTTGGTGTCTCAAAAGTCAAATCGACAGATCCAACAAGGTCTCAACAAAAAAATCAACGAACGATGTACCACTCTACATCTTACATTCCAGGCTTAACAAATAGACATTTTGACATTTGACATTCCAGGCTTAACAAATAGACAGCTGGTTCCAAAAAAAACTGATACGACTCTTAAAGCGTATTTTGTAGAAAATTGAGCAGTGTACTTTCTTCTTCTTCTTCTTTTTGTTTTTGGTCTCGCTGCAAGGCAATTACCAGCACGATTTATAGGCGATCTTGATGTAGTCTGGCTCTAAGCTACATCAAAATCGCTGACTATGTTCTTGTAAAAAGCTTTTGATGAGGTGTGATATAATGAATATGAGTTTAATTATATTTAATTTATTATATTTTGAAGGATAAATACTTATTATTTCCATACTGTCACTGGCACTGCCAAATCTTAAAATTTGTCAGATAACTTCAACCTCAAAAAATGGCTGTTTGTTTGTTTATTTTATTATTTTTCTGTCATAATAAATATAATATAATGTCAGACCAATTATACACTGCTCAAAATGATCAAATCTTACTAAGAGTCGTATCAGTTTTTTTAGGAACCAGCTGTACATTTAGAGAATATATCAAAATATCGGTCTCTAATATCAAAATTGTAACCACAAAATTATTTAATAAAAAACCCGATCGAAGTTACGTACCAAAATAAAAACACCCTTATATATTTATTGGAGCTCTATATCCTGTAATTCAGTATCTGAAACTGGCTGTAAAACTCTGTAGTAACTCTGTATCCTGAAACTGGCGTAAAATTACTTCATCTACCCTGTAACCAAATATGGCATTTTAAACAATGGCCTGAAGACTGGACAAAATCTACAATAACAACAATTCATAAAAAAGGCAGCTTCCATAAATGCGTCAATTATAAAACTATTTCTCTTATATCACATGGCAGTAAAATAGTGCTACATATAATCAATGAGAGACTAAAAACATTCCTTCAAAGAGAAATTCCACAAGAGCAAACTGGATTTAGCAAAGGTCGAGGTACTCGAGAACACCTGTTGAATATAAGACAAATAATCGAAAAATCTAGGGAATTCAATATTCCACTGTCCATATTATGCTTTATAGATTATCGTAAGGCGTTCGACAGGGTCCAGTAGAGACACTTATGGCGAATACTAAAAGAAGTAAGAACACACGAACACACTACCGGATCAGTTAAGGTTCTTGACACACTTTCAAACGAATTTCTTCCAGAACGGGGTGTCAGACAGGGATGTATACTGTCTCCATAGTTATTCAATATACATGGAGAGCATATTATGAGAAGAACACTTGAAGGATGGGAAAAGGCATCTCAATCAAATAAACAACCTACGTTTCGCAGATGACACAGCCCTTCTTGCAAATAGTCAAGAAGAGCTGATTGATCTTATACGACTGGTTGAAAACGAAAGTCAAATATTTGGTCTGCAATTAAACATATCAAAGGCAAAGACCATGATAGTGGATAGACTACATAACAATCATCCACACATAACCACAATTGATCGGTTTGAGGTTGTGAGCTCATACTTATATGTGGGATCATTAATCACAAATACAGGGTCACTACAAGAAGAAATAAAACGTAGATGTGATCTAGCAAAAGTCGCCACAGCAAAAATGACCACAATAAGGAAGGACTGTCAAATTTCATTAGCGTTAAAGATGAGGTTGATCAACTGCTTAATATTCCCAATACTGACCTACGGATGTGAATCTTGGACCCTGAGAAATTCGGAAAGAAGAAAGATAGACGCCACTGAAATGTTTTGTTGGAGACGAATGCTACGAATTCCTTGGACCCACCATAGAACAAATAATTCAATTTTAAGAGAGCTTAAAGTTAGCCAACGACTGTCCAGTAAAGTCCATCTTCAACAATTAAAATACTTTGGACATGTTATGAGAGCAAACACAGAAAACATGGAAAGACTCATTATACAACGAAAGGTGGAAGGCCAAAGATCACGAGGAAGATCCCCAACAAGATGGATCGATCAAATTACGGGAATATGCAAGAGACCCATGCATGATTTAAAAGAAATAACCAGAGACAGAGATCTTTGGAAACGGACAATACACGACATCACGTCGACCACTACACTCCCTCCGGGGGGTCAGGATTGAAGAGAGAGATCCTGTAATAATTGCAATAAAGTATATATTAGAGAAACGTTCAGAAATTTGTCGGGAAGATTAGCATCGCACAAGAGCTCTATTAATCTGAATAAAGTACAAGCCTGTGATAAGCGAACTATCTGTCACTATGGATCACATGCCAAACTAAGACCAAGTAGAAAATATTGGCAAGGGATATAACAAACATAACAAAAGTTTGTTTTCAGAAATGTGTTTAATTAAAACTACATAAAACACCTTGCACAAAAGAACAGAGATTGAGAATTTAAGTACTATATAGTAATCTACAATCAATCAAAGAAACATCTGCTATATAAAAGCCACATAAAAATTACACAGATTAGAGGGGTTATTCGAAGTTCAAATGTAATCAAGTGTTGTTTTTTTGTGTTTGGTTTTTCCTGTCTTTATTAGTAAGATAACTTCTATTGCTTTTTAATAAATGTTAAGAGAGAGAAAGAGAGAGAGGGTAAACAGAAGAGCTTTACTTAATATCCCAAAGTGTCCGATGAAGATTGCATAAACATAAGAGCAGAGACAGACTTGTCAATGAAAGGTACTGTTTTGATTTATATCCATAAGAAAAAATTTCCTGTATACCATTAATTACAAAAATTGAAGAAAAAAATCTTCTGTGTAAAAGGTATATTTATTTAAAACCCCAATAAAGGGCTACATTAAAAAACAGAACGTTTTCGCTCTAAAGAGAGCATCATCAGTGTTCTAAGCAAGCTCTACATGCTAAGCCACCAAAAATACTTGGGTTAAAATCCTTAGGTCTTGGTCGGCATTTTAAGGAGCACCCTCGGAGCACTTAGTGACCAGGGTGACCGCTATGCACGTAGTCTTCTGGAATTTCGGGGCTCTCCGATACTAAATTGATGCAAAGAAAGTAACCAGGGGTTTTCAGGGTTGCTGAGTATGATTACGACGTGTTCAGCAACCCCACTCTTGGCACTAGGTGCTACGAGAGTCGGTTATGATGTCATATTCATGTTCAGTGAACCCAAACACCACTGAGTAACTTCCTTCTTCTTCTTATAAGGAGCCGTGCATTTCTGCGTAGGCGTCTACCATACATTGTGTTATCAGGTGAGATATTAGATATTCAGGATTAAATTATTATATTTTTAGCAGCATTGCGAAGGATTTCATAGCTGTAGATTCCTGTCCATTGACTAATATTACGCAGCCATTACACATTTTGAAGTCTCAGATCACTCTAACCCTCTATCTTTCGTTCAAGTATCAGTTGGTGAAAAGTGTATCTTTCTCCACGAAATATAATATGTGCCTCAAATATGCAGTCTTCTTACTTTTAACATAATTAAAAAGTTCTCTATCCTGTAAGTACAGTGGGTGATCATATTATTAGAGCCACCTCAGAAAATTTTACTTTTGTTTAATAATGGTATGTAAGTTTTTTCTTTATACGGTCCACGTTGCCTTTGAAACTTTAGAAATGGATGCTATGTTTCTGTTGGAGTGATTAGTATTGAATATTAAAGTTTTTATTTCTGCTATTTTCCTTGGTGAGATGTCTTTGAATTTCCCATGATGTTCTGATACCACTAGTGTAACGAACGCGCAATTTTTACTAAATTCACAAAATATAGTATAGGACCTTGAAGAAAAGTATCCATTCTCAAATGTGGTCTCGAGGTAAGGAAGTACAAAACTAAAAGAAGTACCACAAAATGTATATATTAATAAAATGGTCATATAAGGACGCTTTTCGGCTCTTCACGAGCCATCATCAGCTTACAAATACAGGAGCAAAGACAAAACTGACCTACAATGTAAAATGGAAATTATAAGCATGTGGTGATAACGCCCACCTCAGCAAAGGAACTTACCAGACCAGGAAGGAGGAAGAATCTGCTAGTTTACATTTTTATGGTTCTATAGACTTCATTATTAAAGTTTTTTTTATACAGCATATATAAAAAAACTTTAATAATGAAGTCTATAGAACCATAAAAATGTAAACTAGCAGATTCTTCCTCCTTCCTGGTCTGGTAAGTTCCTTTGCTGAGGTGGACGTCATCACCACATGCTTATAATTTCCATTTTACATTGTAGGTCAGTTTTGTCTTTGCTCCTGTATTTGTAAGCTGATGATGGCTCGTGAACAGCCGAAACGCGTCCTTATATGACCATTTTATTAATATATACATTTTGTGGTACTTCTTTGAGTTTTGTACTTCTTTATAGTATAGGACTGTCAGAATATCACTAGAGAGCAATGGAAACTCACACAGTTTATTATAACTCTAAACACCAAAAATACAAATAATAGGCCTACGAGTTGCAAGCTAGGCTGGACATCGCTGACAAACAATGGCATCTGAGTCACGCATTGCCACACATATGTGTTGCCACTATTGTCAGACCACATATTTATTGCACTTTCATAAAGTGTAACAAGACAGCCAAATGGAAACAAATGCATGAATATATGATACAGCCCATTATATACCCTTCCTCTAAAACATTCAATTTTACTAGGTGGCTCTAAAATATGTATTTGCATTAATTTAGTGCCGGAAACCCTAGAATCTGCAGAATTTGACGTGCCTTAGCGGTGATGGCGTATTCATGTTTAGAGCTCCCAAAAACCCCCGAGTAACAAAATATGGCTCTTAATTACTAATTTTGACATGATTCACCGATTGGCACCCATTTTCCTATTGTAGGTCATCCCGAACACAATGCAAACAGTTGGAAGTCGATAGGTGCTGTACTTAAAAATCGACTTATTTCTGTGTTTTTTGTACTAAATGCCCTGGTCTGATATACCTATGGCATACGAAGAGGTATGGAAACCTAAGCTATTCATCATCCTTCATTTAGACCGACGCGGTGTCTGCTTTTAGCAGTACACGCCTGATGTTCTATGTATAGCGTATAGCGTATACAATGAATATTTTAAAAAAATTTGCACATTGCCATGTGAACTAGACGACAATGTGTGAAATTGTCCATTATAGAGAAGTTTAGTAAATAACATTTTTCTATATATCCATAGTAGACCAGGGCGCATCTCTAAAAATATTAGTAAATTTGGATGTTGAGAGGTGACTCATATTTTTTTGCAGAAATTGCTTGAAAATAAATCATATAATAATATTTGAGTTATCCTCCCACTCAAAAAGGTCCGGAACATTGTTTAAATAATCAAAATGTAAAAAAATGAAGGAAAAATTCGATTTTTTTCTTGGTTTTTTTATTATAACTTTCAAAGTATTCATTTTCGAGAAAAGTTGCACCAACATAAAAGTTGCGTAATTAAATTTCCTACAATATAGGATTAACTGAAAATTTTAAAAATTGTCTCCCTTGTTGCAAAATAGCAGTAATTTTGAAAAAACCACAAAAAAACAAGTATTCGCATTTTACGTTTTTCAACCATTTATGCTACACTTAGGATCTTCATATCTCACCCAGAAAAACTGTATGATATGATAAAACAATACTGTAAATTTCATTAATATCGGTTTAATAGATTTCGCAAAATAAATTTTGCAATCCAGTTTTCGCAAAAAAAATTCATTTTTTCAAAATGTTGCAGCACTGAAAATAAAGCAGACAGCAAGTTGATTTTTTTTGGATATAAAAGAATACCTTTTATTTGTAATTGGCAAAATTAAAATCGGTTAACTACCACTCAGGAATTTTTTTAAATAAACATTAATTTTTGGTGAAACGCGCAGGACAGCGGATACGTTCGCTCTGATTGGGCATTCCAATGACCTTTGATAATGATTGATAATTTTAATTTTTAGTACATTTCGAAATAAATAAATAAATTTGTTTATTGCAAAATAAAAACAATAAATACTCTATCGTTTAAAATAACACTTTTTTTAGCAAAAACTTTTTTGTTCATATATTTTAACTTATTACAATAAACGTGTATTATTTTTAAACATATGCAATTGTTTAAACAATTTTTCATAAACAATAATCAAATTAGTTTGATTTTTAGGAATTAAAATATGAACATACAACAAAATATAGAGTAAGAAAATAATATATTAGATAAAGATTGGAAGACATTTTGGTGGAAATCAACGTGAGTCGTAGTGAATCGAACACCGCTGTCCTGCACGTAGCACCAAAAATTAATGTTTATTTAAAAAAATACCTGACGCCGTGTTAGTTAACCAATTTTAATTTTGTAAATTGCTATTAGTGCAGTCACTGAAGGTGAATATGAGCTATTACCTCCGATTTCGTTGAACCTCCATTAATTTGCACGAAAATTGGTGAGTGGTTAGAGGATATCTCAAGGACAAAGATGACATGGTGCCAACTTGCGCTTTTACCCTGGGGGTGGATGCCACCCTTCTTCGGGGGTGAAAATTATTTTATAAAAAATAACCCCACAATTCGATAGAGCGACAAATTATAAGCAAAATTTGTTATATAAAGTTATTAAAATAAATCAAAACTTTTTGAGTTATTAAAGATCAAAGATTTTAATTTTTCGTGAGAAAAATGCATGTTTTTGACCGATTTTTCATGAATAACTCAAAAACTATAAGTTTTTACAAAAAAGTTATTATTGTCAAAATTGAGGCTAATAAAAAACCAAATAAATTCCTTACTAGAAAAACCTTTCAATGTTAACTGAAAGTGAGTTATAGGTACTTGAATGTATATTTCTTTCGTCGAGTACCCAAATCTAAGTATTCAAGCTTAAATACCGGGAAAATGATGCATTTTATAACATAAACTTATTAAACATTTGTCAAAGCTCATTGAAATATCTATCAAATAAGTGCTCGAACAAGTTGATAGCATTAAATTTTATGCACCAAAAATGTTTCAAAATGTATCTTTTAAAAAATTTTCTAAAAAATATTATTGTTTTTTTGTAAATAACTCCGTTAAATTTTAAAGTAGCAAGTTCATCTAATAATTGGTTAAAATTTTATTCCAAGAGCTATTAAAAAACGTCAAAATAGTCATTTATACCTCTTACTTTTTTAAAAATACAAGGTTAAATGGCCCCGGTTACATGGTTCTCGCAGCAAAATTGAAATTTTAAACGTTTCTATCTCGGTTATTTTTTACTCTTCGAAAATAGTAAAATGGGTAAAGTATTTGTTACAGAAAAAACTAAAATTTAGTTATTTATAATTTTTTACGTATATTGAGTATTTTTGGAGTTATTATCAAAAGAAAATGAAAAGTACGATAATTCTAAAAATTCTGATTTTTTTAAATTATACCTTTTTTTCAAAAATATGCATTCTAAACCGGTCAAATTTGTTGAAATAATTAACTATGATAACATAAAGAAATTCTTGTGAGGATTACTACAAATTTTAATTTTTGCGGAAATGGCGTATGTTTAGTTTTTAACTTTTTCCTAAAAAAATCGAAAGGGTTCTCTTATTTTCATCATAACTTGCTTAATTTTGATGCTATTAACTTCTACTGAAGCTCATTTGATAGGTATTCCGAAGTACTTTGACAAGTGCTTAAAAAGATATTCTATAAAATGCATCGTTTTCCCGTTATGGAAGCTTGAATACTTAGATTTGAGTACTCGTCGAAAAAAATATACATTCAATTACCCATAACTCACTTTAAAATAACATTAGTTTAGTTCTTTAAGTAGGGAGTGTATTAAATCTTTTATTATCTTTAATTTTGGTAATAATAGCTCTTTTACAAAAGCTTATAGTTTTTGAGTAATACGTGAAAAACAGCTTTAAAACATGCATTTTTTTAAGAAAAAATAAAATCTTTGATATTTAATAACTCAAAAAGTATTGATTCATGTTAATAACTTTATATAACAAATTTTGCTTAGAAGTTGCCCCTCTATCGATTTCTGGTATTATTTTTAATAAAAAAATTTCACCCCCGAGAAGGGGTGGCAACCACCCCCAGGGTAAAAGCGCAAGTTAACATCATGTCACCTTTGTTCCTTGAAGTATCTTCTAACTACTTACCAATTTTCATGAAAATCGATGAAGGTTCAACGAAATCAGAGGTGAAAACCTTCAGTGACTCCACTATATGAAAGGTACAGTATTCTTCTATTTGTAAAAAAATGTTTACTTGTTATCTGCTTTATTTTCAGTCCTGCAACATTTTGAAAAAATTAATTTTTTTGCGAAAGCTGGATTGCAAAATTTATTTTGCAAAATCTACTATGCCGATCTTAACCTAATTTAGAGTATTGTTTTATCATATCATAAAGTTTTCCTGGGTGAAATATGAAGATCCTAACTGGCAGAAATGGTTGAAAAACGTAAAATGCAAATACTTGTATTTTTATGTTTTTTTTTTTTTCGCAATTATTGCTATTTTGCAACAAGGATAACTATTTTAAAAACTTTTAACCAATCTTATATTGTATGAAATTTAATTGCGCAACTTTTATATTAGTACAACTTTTCTCGGAAGTGAATACTTTTAAAGATATAATCAAAAAACGAAGAAAATAATCGAATTTTTCCTTCATTTTTTGACATTTTGATTGTTTAAACAATGTTCCGGACCTTTTTAAGTGGGAGGATAACTCAATTATTATTATATGGGTTAGTTCCAAGCAATTTCTGCAAAAAAATTAGAGTCATTTCTCAACGTCCATCTCAAAACAGATCCGCCCTGGACTATACTGCCCTCCTAAGACAAAAGGTCCTATCTGCAAAAATTCGGATTTTCAGGTTTTTGTCTCACTGGACTCTTAGTTTAAAACTTAACATATTTACTACGTCAAAAAGCCGTAACTGACAGGCAATGATTCAAAATTGCCATATTGATTTTGTCCTAACCAACAAAAGTTAATCAAATACCAAATAAAATTGTCCTAAAGTAATATTGCTAGACGAGTATGTCCGAAGTTGGCTTATATAATATGCAGATAGGACAATGTCTCTTAATATAGAATGACGTTTGCAACACGTGACTCAACAATATAACCTTAAACCCCAGTAAGGAATAACTTCTGACTGTGCAGTTTGCCGTGTATCGGTGTGAATTATTGTTGGTATTGTTAGTTTTAAAAACAGTAAATTGAAAGAGGCAATATTATAGAGGCAAATATCACAATCTGGTTAGACAACTGCTCCAGCCAGTACAAGAACACGACATTGATTGGTTTTTTAATACTCATTGTAAATTCGTCAGTAATAGCTGCCGAATGTGTAATTTTGAAGTATTTCCAGCCAGGGCACACATTCATGGCGGCAGATTCGTTCCACCACCAAGTAGAAATGCCACTTAAAAGAATGACGAAAGTTTATGATTTCAATATTTTATACAAGCAGTTTCAAATGCCAATTCTTCTAAAGTTAATGTACATTCAACGAAAATCGGTGACTTTTTTAAATTCACTGATTATATATATCAAAACACAAGTTGAAAAATATGAACCCACGTGTTTATTTAAAGGATATTGTATCCTTGAAATTTGAGAGGGGTGAAAAAATTATATCGTATAAAACTAACTTCGAATCTGCATATACAGATTTTATAAATCTTTTTTAGAAAAAATATACAAATGCCATCTTAACTCAACCAGTACATAAGGCAGAGTGTCGAGGAATTACTATGGAGAGGAAGATAAATTTAGTAACAAAATTATTGTCTCATATACCCTCAAATCGTTTGCCTTTCTGGGAAGATTTGCCAGTCCGTTTATGTGAAACACTAGATGAAGATTAAGGTGTTTTATATATTTTGTGATTTCTTTTTTACTAATAAATTGATTTTCTTAATATTTTAAATTTATTAATTTAATAGGTCATGCACTTAGTACCTATTAATTAATGTCTCTTTATAAATAGGATCCCTTCTACTAAGTTAATTAGTCCTAACTACCGACATATTCAAATATTTTTTTTTGTGATGATATAAGTGAAAATAATATTGTACTATTAAATCCAATAATTATCAACTAACTCAGGCAGAAAATCTTAAAAATCTTGTGATTATCAATTTTTTTTGGCAAGAAATTATTACAAAAACCGTGATATCTCAAAACTGTAATTTTGCAGATAGGACCTCTTGTCTTAGGAGGGCAGTATAGTTCCCATCTAAATACGCTTTTAAACATAAATATTTGCTACAAACTGCATCCATATCTATCTATTACACTATATCAGCTTCCTGTTATATTATAATAATGTTTATTATTTGCACAAGCCGACTTCATTATCATATTTGTCACATACTTAATGATAATTTATTAATAATACTCTTAAAATAGATTTGTTAAATTATTCAACATGATTATCCGGCCACGCAAGAATAAAATGCAATGCCATTAATGGAGTGTTTAAAAAACACAACGAACAGTCTCTGTTGGATTAAATCATATTTTATTTTAAATTAGATTTATTGTTGCATAATTAGGAAGAATAATTATTAATAGTGATGAATATTATTTACTATCTTTAACTGGAATCAATAACAATTTCAGATTAAAATGGGTTTATTTTGACGTTTCGATTCCCACTTCGGAAATCGTTCTCAAAACAATAATAGTGATGTAATGTTAATCATCCACACTATACCGCGTTTTCAAACTAGGAGGATTAATTCAAATTTACCACGCCGTAATGCTTGTTTGTAATTGGTCCAAGAAGTGAAAATATCTATAGAAAAATAAATCCCCAGGCAGCGATGGCATCCCAGCAGAGTTATTTAAGCACGGTGGAGAGCAGCTCATCAAGGAGATGCGAGAAATTGTTTGTAAAATTTGGTCTGAGGAGCAAATGCCTGAAGAATGGAGCTTAGGCTTAATATGTCCGTTACACAAAAAGGGAAACCAACTGGAATGCAATAATTACCGCGGAATAACTCTCCTAAATACAGCATACAAGATATTGTCAAACATTTTGCACGAGAGATTGAAGCCTTATACTAGCTTTTCAGGAGAAAATCAGGCAGGATTCAGGCGTGGACGTTCAACCATTAACCAGATCTACCAGATCTTTACTCTACGACAGATCCTGGAAAAAGCGCAAGAGTTTAACATAGATATGTACCATATTTTTGTCGATTTTAAAGCTGCATATGACAGTGTCTTAAGACCAAGTCTCTACAACGCTATGAATGAGTTAGGAATTCCAAAAACACTCATCTGTATGATAAAAGTGACAATGGCGAAGATGATATCAGCAGTAAAAATTCAAAACGACTCGTCAACCCCATTTGAAATACATAGGGGGTTAAGGCAGGGAGATGCGCTGGCGTGTCAACTTTTTAATGTAGCATTAGAAAAAGTCGTACAAGACGCTAATATAGATAGCAGGGGAACAATATTCAATAGATCTGTCCAAATACCAGCATATGCAGACGACGTGGACATTATAACAAGAACCAGAGCGAGAACTGCGGAAATCCTAACCGAGCTAGTAGCAGCAGCAGAACGAATGGGGTTACATATAAATCGAAATAAAACCAAATTCATGGCGACTAACACAAACACAAGAGCTGGAAATGTTGACGCAGATCTAATCATCAATGACCAAAACTTCGAAGCGGTCAAAGAGTTCATATATCTAGGGACATCGGTTAACCCTAATAATAACACATCGGGGGAAATAACAAGACGAATAATAATTGCAAACAGGTGTTATCATAGTCTATCAAAGTACTTAGCTAACAAACGTCTGTCTCAAAAACTCGTGTAAGACTGTATAGAACATTGATAGTCCCCGTTCTCACATATGGATCAGAGGCATGGACGCTAACTAAAACACATGAATCTGCTCTATCGATTTTTGAAAGAAAGGTGCTACGCAAGATATTCGGAGCGGTCTGTGAAAACGGAATATGGAGGCATAGATATAACTTTGAACTGCAGAATATCTACAAGCATACGTTTGGTGGAAAAGATATTATCACTATAATTAAGCGAAACCGCCTGCAGTGGCCGGGACATGTAGCCCGGGCCCCTGAATCGAACATGATAAAAAAGATTCTAACAGCGCAACCCGTGGGAATGGGAAGACGGGGTAGACCAAAATGGCGTAGAAAGCTTGAGAAGGTCGAGGCTCTTTAAGGGCTGTAGCACCAAGATGAAGTGGCAGCATAGTGGCATAGTGTCATTTAGTCCCACTAATAGTTTGCTTTATGATTTATGACATAGTGCCAGATGATTTTTATCCATAGCAATTTATACATATAATCATAAAAGAAAATGAGATTTTGTCCAAGGATACATGATTTTGCTGAGGGTTAAATCAAATTATCATTCATCCCGTGATAGCTACGCCTATGATATCGTAGACACAACAAAACAGGAAGTATACATTTGTTATCCTCCCGCATCACGACACCGTTCCGTTCCGTTCGGTACGGATCACCAGGTTCACCGAACATCAACACCAGCTGTAATTCGGACTAATGGGAGTCGATAAAAGTTTTAAACGGCACTGTCACCCGTTAGATTCTTTTGCATATTTCCAATGTTGCTACAGTTCATTGATTCTGTAATTTTAAAACGATTAAAAAGTAGAGTTTTACATTTTGCTTAATGATTCTAATCTGAAATGTAAAGAAGATTTACAACTTATCAAGTTGAATTCTCATAAAAATGTGAACATTTAAAATATTTTATATCAAATTAAACACGATTTGCTCTAATTACACCAAATCTTACCATGTCTATGTAGGTAGATAGTATTAATGTTTTCCACGTTTTCTCATCGCCTGCAATGGAATTACTCAAGAATTTTTTTATCTCGGTTGAATATGACGAAATGCTACGTATAATTACTTAGATAGTTCGTTACATAAACTTGTGTGGCAGTTGTATTCCTAGGTTAAAGCTTTGTACACATGAGAGCGACTTGCCAACGGTTACGTCGCGTTATACCTGAAAACCCAAACGCTGCAGTTCAAGTTACCAAAGAACAAATGCAACCAGTGCACTAAATGCACCAGTCAAACGCTGCGCTGTCATGTGTACGGTACAAACGTCGGTTAGGCCTTGTTCATATAGGGCGGTTTGCCAACGTCGAAGTCGTGGTTTACCTGTTTCCTCCTGCTTATCTTGGTGACTTCAAAGGCGGCATTAGGGTGAGATCAAGTAAAACAGGGGGAAAACAGGTAACCCGCGACGTCGACTTTGGCAAACCGCCCTATATGAACAAGCCCTTAACCGTGGCGTCAACCACTGGCAAATAGCCCTCATATGTACAAAGGCTTAGATGTAATGTTAACGAAGGGAGATATATTTTAACACAGAGTAATAAATGGGGATGATTTTAAATGCACATGTGGGCGTGGGCCTACTGAAAAGAGAACATGAAGCGATATAAATATGAAAGACAAAAAAGTAGATCAAAGATTTCTGTGGTTCGATAGTAGTGTTGCTGAAACGGCAAGTCTTCTAATTCTTGTAGTTCCTTCTCCTATAGGAGGTTCGCTATCATCAGAACTATCCGTACCTCATTGGCGGCTGATATGAAAAGATCTACTGAGCTGCAACTATACCTCTCTAAGGGTAAGAACAGAACAAGTGGGTCGAGGTAGAGGTGTAGGTCGCGGTGGATGCTACTAGTTAAGTCGCGGTCGATGTCGACAGCACATAGCAAGGAGGTCACCTGCGCTGTCGGTCCAAATGAAGTAGTTTAATGAAATTTGAATGACAAAAAGACTGTGATTTCGCGATTTTGTGTCAGTCAAGTGATGATAGTGATGAAATGTCAGCTGTAAATAATCATATCCTCCTTCATATTTAAAAAAATTACTTAATTTAATTACTTTAGAAATTCAAAAATAAACTGAATACAAAACAGGGATTATACAAAAAGTATCAACTCAGATAGCGCAGGTAATGACAACTTGGCGTTTGAACGGACCAATCACAGGGAAGCATCCTTGTAGGCCGCGCAGTAGGCATCCATGTAAAACAAACCCATTTTATTTTCAAAAGCATCGATGTAAACCTCCTGGATGGCATCGCGCTAAACCTCCACCGCGACTTACCTGCTCTGTTCTCTTTCATTCACTACAATGTGTTTGTTTTACATGGATATCGACCGCGACCTCCACCTCCACCGCGACCCACTTGTTCTGTTCTTACCCTTAGGTTTCTCAAAAAGGAAATTCTTCGTCTTCCTATGGATCTTGTACCCTTAATTTTACCTTGCATTATGAGCCTTAATATCTCATATTTCATTTTGGTAATGTGGTCTAAATATTCCAGTATTCTTGTTTTTATGTTCTTTATGACCTTGGTATTTTCAAAATCCTTCTATAGCACCACATCTCAAATGCTGTAGAAAAGACAAGTAGAAGAGCATAAATGACACGAGATCATATGCTTGAACTAGTAGTAGCACTAAAAGTGGTGATTGTTGTAAAAAATACAAAATTCGTCTTAACTAGATTAGTTTTTAACAACGTAAAAACTACAAGTAATATAAAGACAGCAAAGACTTTACAAAATATTACAGAGGATCTAAATACATTCAATGGTGAATGTTTTATTATAGAGAAAACTTTTAAGGTCAAAAATTTATATACCTTGAGAGGTTCAGACCTGTTTAGTTGGCCCAGTTGGCTGACCTCCAGCGGTTGTCATTTCAGGAGCCATGATGACCACTCTCACAGCGACTTTTGAAGCTCTGTTGGGTTTACCACCTCTACACCTTATTGTAGACGACGAAGCCATAATGGCGGACTACAACTGTTGTAGGTATTGGTTTGGAATGACTGATCGAATAGGCCTTTGTGGCATTTAGAAACAGGCCATCAAGCGCTGCCCTGTGCTTTCTCTGGTACAGGACAGCATGTTCCCTTGGGATGAGCAGTCACCGGCTTTCTTGGTTCAATTTCCCGACCGGGATGAGTGAGAGTGGAATATATTGTCATGAGATCGGATCTGAGTCGATAAGGCTCTCGGCTACCATGCACCAGACTTTCGGACCAAACTCTTTACGATCCTGGTCTATGCTTGGGAGATAATAGGGCTTGCCCAGACAGGATCATCTCTATCTTCACTAACAGTCATGCAGCTCTAAAGCCCTTGGAAGCACCCAAAGTTAGCTCTACACTAGTTTTTGAGTGCAACCGGCTGATGTTGCGCTGACCAATTAGATCAACTTCATCTGGGTACCGGGATACTCAGGTGGAAGGGATTGAACGAGAAGAACGGGCTCAGTGGCAAGAGGCGGCTCATCCACTCTACCTGTGGGATCCGAATCTGTGATTGGAGTGCCCTTCAGTAGTGGTCGTGGTAGTCTAAGGAGCTTGTTTTGCAGATATTTTGTAGATGGCTAGTGGTGAAGGTATAAGACAGACTAGGCTTCACATAGCAGGACCATTCGAAAGTCTTACAGTCCAACTTCTCCCTCTCAACCGTAGGAGATGCTCTTTAATGTAGGTGGTCAGTATGCTTATCGGTCACTGTAGACTCAGGCGGCATCTACATCTACTTGGATTGGCGGATTGGCCAAGGTGCCGTCTATATGATGAGGACTGTGATGAGAAGGAGGAAACCTCCTCAAATGTCTCTTGAAATGGCCCTGCAATGACCTATCAGCGTTGGCAGATCTTGGGTTGGGCCTTTATGCAACCAAGTCAAATGAAGGAGTTACCTAAAAAGACTTTTGCGTTTCTGTGAGGCAACAAGGTTACTAACGGATTAGACATTCAGAACGTCAGGAAGCGCTCAGAGTTGAGGCCCCTGCTAATTCGATCAGATATGGGAACCCTGGGCCCTAAAAACTGGTCCAGATGATAGGGGTGATACAACGGACACGCCGTAGGAGGTGTAAGTGTGTGAAGGACCACAAATGGGCCGACCTACTATTGGGCCTTGTCAACTTTAATGACTTTTCCTTGTACAGATACGCTTAATGACAGGTTATTTAAAATCTGACTCAATACACAAAATGGTGTTTTGGATGTCAAATTCGAGATTGTGTTAAAACTGAGAGATTCCAGAATAAAGTGTTTACATTAATCGATGCACTACTATTAATTGGACCACTATACAATGTATCGATGTTTTTATTCACTGTTTAACTATTCGAAAGATAGTAAACTATATCAATCATTATATACATATATAGTCCGTTCGCTAAACTCAGACTCAACTGGCTAGTGATTTAAGCTAGTAATTTTGCCAATTTGATAAAATTGCCAAAAAAATTATTACTAAATAGTTAATAATTACTAAATATTTGGTAATTTTGCAAATTTTGTCAAAATTGGCAAAAAACAAAAAAGTTACGTACTAAAATCTTTAGCCATTTGGGTCTGAGTTTAGCGAACCGACTATATTTGTGTTTACTTCCAACGTTTTTGATGTTTGTGTTTAATTTTGCAGCATGCTTCTAGTTTTATGAGATAATTTAAGGAAATATTGATAACGTTCTGTTCGACGTGTTTTCTTCTTGCATTACACATAAAACGAAGCAGAAAAGTAAAATATTTTTTAATCAGATCACACCTTTCGACTAAAATCAGCAGAGATACACCAGCAATGGAATCCAAAAAATCATAACAGGATGTTGGTAAGTATACTAGCGTAGAACAGATAACAGGAGGTTGGCAAGTATACTAGACTAGAAAAAGTTTGAAAAGCACTCTATAAAATAAAGTAATGTAATACCTTTCAGTATTAATTATTGGAACTGGATTGCACTTCAAATCTTCCACCTAAATTTACATGAAACTACTTACATATTATAAAGCTCCACTTCAAATTACATTTAGGCTTTCCGCTCGTAAATCGAGGTTTTCAGAATTTTAAAAGCTTGGGAATTGCATGGCATTATAGACGGAAAGGTAAAATACATACTAAGAATTGGTTAAGAGCATCTGTCGATGTATTTGAATTTCTGACGGAAGTTGTATATCAAAGAAATGTAGGCTAATGCTTCCTAGAATACGAAACTTTAAGATGAGAATGAAAAATGGGATACGGAGAATATGGTGATACAGAATGCCTAATAATGGCGTATGTATTATTATAGCCGGATCAAATAAAATAAAATCAAAATGTGATTCCGTACAGGTTGGAACACATTTTATATCAAAGGTTAGGTGAAGACAAACGATATTTCCAAAAAAGTATATTATGATATATATAAGGGATCATTATTTAAATGATGAAAAATGATCATTTTTGCACACAATTTACTTTTTGAAGTTATACTTCTTTAGGCGCGATTTGGAGTGAATGTGCGCCAATTCATCAAAATTGTTGGTGCTACGCGCAGATCAGTTATACGTTTGTTCTGATTGGGAATTCAAATGGCATGTCAAAAATTATCCAATATGGCGGCTGTGGTTAAAGAATGTATTGTCATTTTTATTCTTATGGTGATGGTTGTTAAGTTGTGTTTTAAAAGTTGTGAGAACAGTTCATAAAAAATGGCGTTTTTTTGGTATTATTTTAAGTATTAAAATTAGTTTAATATTTAAATAAAAATATAATTAAAATGTTTAAATATTTAACAGTGTTAAATATTTCATGGAATATATGGCCTGGAATAGTCCAGGCAATCTCGGGCCATAGTGTGAGATGGGTGTACTGAAAAATGGAAAAAGACAATATGGTTTCCCTACCGACAACATCAAGTGAAACATTACTTTTTCAACAAAATCAAGTGCTCTTTACTGAGAATCAAGCCAGAAGTCAAAATGAGCAGATGTTCTACAACGCCTGGTTACAGGAAAAACAAGAAAGAGAAAATCTACATATCGTCATACAACAAATGAAAATCCAAATAGATACCCTACAAAAGAAGATAGGCGAAGAAAAACAACAGCACAATGAAGATATAGAATATCGCACAGACGACGAAGAACTGAGTAAAGAAACGGAATGGATTCGAGTCCAAAATTCAAAAAAAAAGGAAGATAAGCAACTCCCCAAAGGAAGTACAGCCCCACTCCCACCAACAGAGAAGTAAACCAGATGAGACACAAACGGCACGTAAACCACCACCAGTCATTATAAACAAATTGGAAAAATACGACACCCTAGTCAGCCACTTATCAGGTAAGCAAATATCTTATCAAACTAGCATGCTTGCAGGTGCGGCAGGTGGAAATATAAAAATTAATGTCAAAGACGAAAATAGCTACAGAAACCTAACCAAGACTCTAAATGACACAAATCTCGAATGGTATTCGTTTGAAGATAAACAAAATAGACCTCTAAAAGTGGTTGCAAGAAAACTGCATCAAACTTGCCAAGTTAAGAACATAACGGAAGACCTAAAAAATAAGGGATATAAAATAGAAAACGTAACCCAATTACTAAGAGGAAAGGACAAATCGCCACTGCCACTTTTTGCACTTACTTTTAGTAAAGAGGAAAATACAAAAAAAGTGTATGAAATTACCGAAATTTTAAACATGAAAGTGACGATAGAAGCTTTCAGAAAACCGAATTTGATTCCACAATGTAAACGGTGTCAAGAGTACGGACATACACAAAATTATTGCAGAAGAGAACCGAGATGCGTAAAATGCATCGGAAAACATTTAACAAAAGATTGTAAGAAGCCACAAGATAAAGAACCCAAATGCATACACTGTGGTGGTGCCCACCCAGCTAGTTATAGAGGTTGCACCACTGCTATATCTCTTCAAAAATTACGGAACAAACAGAGACCTACAACCAAACTACAAAACAAGGCAGCAGACATGGAGAATCCTACGCAAATCCATCCAAGAGAGGTTAACCAAAACCAAACATATGCCCAAATAGCCTCTAACCAGCCAAAACAACCAGTAGAGAATGATCTCAATTCGATATCAAACATGCTACACATACTAATAGAACGCATGAACAATCAAGAAGAATTCAATAAAAAAATCCTAGAAAGATTAAATAGCATAGAAACTAGTAGACGATAAAATGGCGGAAGAGTTAAGAATTTTACATTGGAACGCAAACGGCCTCTTGCAACATCAGCAGGAGATGCTGTTTACCTTAAATAACCAAAAAATCGATATATGTTTAATATCAGAGACACACTTCACTAAACAAACATATATTAAACTGAGAGGATATCAAATATATCAAGCTCTTCACCCTAGAAACACAGCTAGTGGAGGAGCAGCAATAATCGTTAAGAGTAATCTAATTCACCTCGAAAGAGAAAATATAGAGACTGAAGCCATCCAGGCAGCTAGTATAAGTGTCAAAACAAAAAAATATGAAGTAACAATAGCAGCTGCATATTTTCCACCCAAACACAATCTAAAAAAAGAAAATTATGTCCATTTGCTTAACACGCTTGGAGAAAAATTTATTATTGGTGCAGACTTTAATGCTAAAAACACTGTATGGGGTTCAAGGTTAACCAATACAAAGGGTAGAGAACTACATGTAGCAATAGAAAAGATAAACGGTAAATGGCACTCAACTGGAAAACCAACATATTGGCCCACTGATCAAAATAAAATACCAGACTTAATTGACTTTTTCATTTCAAGAAAAGTTGCAACAAATTTTATGAAAATAGAAGAAGTTGATGGTCCCAGTTCTGATCACTCTCTAATACTACTCACAATCAGTGAGCATATAATACTAAGAGAAAATAACCCAACATTAACCAATAAGAGAACGGACTGGTCTAGCTTTAGACAGGAGTTAAGTGACAGAATTGAGCTTAATGTACCAATCAAAACTAATGAACAACTTGATGAAGAAACAGAGACACTAACCATAAATATACAACAAGCAGCTTGGAATAATACCAAACAAATTATAAGAAAAACCAAAGGACAAAATTATCCCAAAGAAATTCGAGAACTGGTGCAAAGAAAAAGAAAAGCCAGGAAGACATGGCAAAAAAGCAGAACTGCAGAAAATAAAAATATATTAAACAACCTCACCCAACAGTTAAGAAGGGAAATAGATTTAATTAAAAATGAATCAGTAAACCAATACCTAAATGATCTGACAGATGACCAAACCACTGACTACTCGTTGTGGAAATGTACAAAAAGAATAAATAGACCAACGCAACAGATTCCGCCGATTAGAAAAGAAAATGGAACATGGGCAAGAGATGGAAAACAAAAAGCAAATCTTTTCGCTTTATACTTGGAAAATGTATTCCAAAATAACGAAATGGGAAATAATCATCAAGCCGAAAACGAAGATGATCAAAGCACTGAAATTGATTTGAACAATACTGATCAAGACATAATAAAGCCTACTACTCCTAAAGAGGTTACCAACGTAATCAAAAACAATATCAATCCCAAAAAGGCCCCAGGAGTTGACTTAATAACAGGAGAAATACTACAACAATTACCTAGAAAGGCCATCGTAAAAGTCACAAACCTTATAAATGCAGTATTCAGGTTGCAATATGTACCAATAACGTGGAAAACATCTGAATTAATCATGATTCCCAAACCAGGGAAACCAACCAACAAGGTAGAATCATACAGACCAATATCTCTGCTACCAATTTTATCCAAACTATTTGAGAGGATATTGCTAGCACGAATGCAACCTATACTCGACCACAGGGAAATTGTTCCTTCCCACCAATTTGGATTTCGCAATAAACATTCAACAATAGACCAAATTCATCGAATAACAGATATTATAGAGAGATCTCTGGAGGAGAATAAAATATGCTCAGCTATTTTTCTAGACATAGCAAAAGCATTTGACAAAGTGTGGCACAAAGGCTTGTTACTAAAATTAAAAAGATATCTTCCCATCCAATTTGTACATCTAATACAATCATATTTGGAAGATAGAACTTTTAGAGTTAAACAGGAAGGCGAATATTCAGAATTACGGCCAATTAAAGCAGGAATCCCACAGGGCAGTGTTATGGGACCCATACTATATTTATTATATACTTGTGACATACCTGTTACAGAAAATATTAAACTGGCAACATTTGCAGACGACACTGCAATACTAGCAGTCGGTGAAACATTCGAAGAAACAACTAGACACCTGCAAAATGCAGTAAACAAAATAAACACCTGGAATAATAAATGGCGCATAAAAATCAATGAAGGGAAATCTGCCCATATCGATTTCACCTACAAAAGAATAAATAGTCACCCAGTTAGAATAAACAATAAAATCGTTCCGTACAAGAAAACAGTTAAATATCTAGGGCTACATTTGGATAGCAAATTAAAGTGGCAGGAACATATCAGAAAGAAAACCGAAGAACTAAAACTGAAGTACAAGAAGTTATATTGGTTATTAGGTAGAAGCTCACAACTTACAATCAAAAACAAAGTATTAGTTTACAAACAAATGTTCCAACCAGTATGGTCCTATGGTCTACAGTTATGGGGCTGTACTAGTGAGAGTAACTATGCTTGCCTTCAAAGAGTCCAAAACCGAATACTAAGAAACATAGTCAACGCTCCATGGTATATCCGCAACAAAGACCTACATCGGGAACTTCGTATAGCAACAATCAAAGAAGAAATAAAGAAGATTGCCAAGGGTCACGAAAAACGACTCCACAACCATACAAACAGGGAAGTGTTAGAACTTTTAGATAATCAAAACCTAGTCCGCAGGCTCAAACGCACCAAACCTTTTGAACTTGTGTGATAGTGATAAATCTATAAAAATGTCAGTGTCAGTTTAAATTCGGACAGTGAACCTAGCCACAACAGTGATGTGTGCAACAATAATTATTAATTTCTAAGGTGAACCGTTGGGAATACCTAGGACAGTACAGTAGTAGATTAAGTTAAATGTAAAATGCTGGTTAGTCTTAAGATTAGGTGCATTGTTAATTTAATAAATAATAAAAAAAAAATGTTTAAAATATATTTGTTTCCTTGAAATCATAAAAATAGAAGTATAACTTCTTACGTGCGTACACAGCACACACACCTCTTTTTTTAATTGCTGTAGTAATTTATGTTTTTATGAAGATCTTTACGATTTCTTTCTGCAATGTTGAAAGAGAAGGCTTTCATTTAAAACGTACTAAATTAAATTTAACCCTTAATTTTTTTAAATAATTATAAATAAAACTTGATAAACAAATTTGCAAGAAATTATTATTTGCATTATAAATAACCACTCTGAAATATTTTATTTGACAGGAAAAGTTGAGTTATATTACGTAAAGAAAACAAATTGGTTGAAAAATATTCAAGAGTTTATGGGATATTTTTCTTTTGTTTATTAAATGTTACTATTTTTTAAATTGCAAAAAAGCCGGTAGAGTATACTTTATAAGGGCTAATTTTTTTAAACCGGGTGGAACTCACTTATGGAATATTATATTATATCTGTCCTTGTATTAAAAAATTATAAAAAACGTTGAGACTATGTAGTCAATTTTTATATGTAAATAGGCGCTTTTTATTGTAATGTGTATTGTAATTTTATTTGGTTAGGAGATTAGACTATTACGGCAGTGTATTGAACAAATAAATTTAAACATTGAGTCAAGAGAGGGGTGTCGTTGTTTGTATTACATTGGCATTGGTTTTAGAAACCAACTGGTCAGAGTCAAAAGAGGGGAATATTATTATGTATATAACTGTATAAACAAATTAATCACATCACAAAATTGTGAACATTACAAAAAACATGTTAATTTGCCAAGACCAAGACGTATATGTTTTAACCTTGTAGATTTAGTAGAATACTGAATAGAACTGAATCACATTATATAAATGGATGAGTGCACGATATGACACTCTATTATGACTATGACATAAAATATGTCAGATACAATGCCTTTACTAATTTTAATTTTTTTATTGTTATTCTGTAGGTGATGGGTGCATTAATGTATACAGGGTGAGGCAAATAAAAGGCCTATTAGTAATATCTCGAGAACTAAAGGCAACAGAATCATGAAAATTGGAATAAAGGGGTTTTGAAGGATGGTCTATTAAATGAAAATATTTTCATCTTTTTGCAACTTCCGGTATAACCTTATAACTTCGTTTTTTTAAATGGGACACCCTGTATATTTTTACATTTTTGGATTCTCTTTGATGTCTTCTTTCTTAAAATATCAGGTTTGTAATATTATACAGGGTATTTTAAAAGATAATTACGTTTTTTTTATTAATTTCGTAGCAAAATGAACACCCTGTAGAATTGTAGTAGTTTGACATCTAAAACTCTACTTACGTGCAAATGATTTTTAATATACTCTACTATTGTTAAGAATCATTAGTATAGCTAAATTTTTAATTTTAGTATACAGGGTTGGTCGAAACTCGGAATGAGTATTTTCTGAGTTTTCTTAAATGGAAAACCCTGTATTTTAGTATTGTAATGAAATGATATTTTATGGTACTTTTTTATTTCTTACGCACTCCCTATACCTAACTGCTTTAATTTGTGCTTAATTGTTAATCGCACCAACAATCTTAACTACGTAGGTATTTTGATAGCTAAACCATTATTGGCAATTTTAAGGACCAGTCTGGATTAATATGTATTTATTTCTGAAAAATTATTTGGGATTGAGTATTTTCACGGCCAACCTAATAAAATTTTACGTATTTTTTGTTGCAATTAATGTTTAGCTTGAATCACCAATAACTCACAAATTAAAGCAGTTAGGTATAGGGAATGCTTAAGAAATAAAAAAGTACTATAAAATATCATTTCACTACAATATAAAAATACAGGGTGTTCTATTTAGAAAACTCAGAAAATACTCATTCCGAGTTTCGACCAACCCTGTATACTAAAATTAAAAATTTAGCTATACTAATGATTCTTAACAATAGTAGAGTATATTAAAAATCATTTGAACGTAAGTAGAGTTTTAGATGTCAAACTACTACAATTCTACAGGGTGTGAATATTGCTACGAAATTAATAAAAAAAACGTAATTATCTTTTAAAATACCCTGTATAATATTACAAAACCTTATATTTTAAGAAAGAAGACATCGAGGAGAATCCAAAAATGTAAAAATATACAGGGTGTCCCATTTAAAAAAACGAAGTTATAAGCAACTTCCGGTATAACAGGAAGTTGCAAAGAGATGAAAGTATTTTCATTTAATAGATCATCCTTCAAAACCCCTTTATTCCAATTTTCATAATTCTGTTGCCTTTAGTTCTCGAGATATTTCTAATAGGCCAGTTATCTGCCTCACCCTATATACGTTGTTCTACACGAATTCTCGGGTAATGCATCATAACTTTATTTGTATAAAAATCACAGCCAAATAGTTTAGAAAAATGTTGATAACATTCCTTTCGTTGTTTGTATACAATACCAATGTACAATGCGGATTTTAATAATATAAAAATTTTTGTCAGCATTATGATCTATATCACTGTAATTATTATTAAATTATTTTTTGTGTTTAGTTTAATGAAAGCTATATTTAATGAAAGATATATATGAGATTTTATTACATGACGTTTAATGAAATTAGATGGCATTGTTGTCAAATCAGCAGACAGTTGTTAAATTAATACTCAGAAGCTTTTGTTATCTACTACAGTAAAAGCAGCAAGAGTGCAGCGAAGGATACTAGCTAGCTTAAAGAAGAGTCTGATATAATAGGAATGACACCGGAAGCACAGTGCATCTGCTGTGACAGCCCTTGATGCTACTGACGATGAAAATGAGATAAATCACTTCCGATAACCAAGATTTATTATATTATTATGCTGAATTATGAAATTACTCTGTCCGATCGGACGATTCTGCAGCATCGATTTCGCAAAATACTCCTCCTACAGCGTCACAGATTAGTAGAAAGAATTTTAAAATTTCGCGGGAGGAGCCAATAATTAATTAATGCAAAAATTTGCGTACCCACCTAATTTGCTTAGCTTAGAACTCACCCATTAACAAAATTTTATACTAGTATGTATTAGGGCTTCCAATCCCGCAATACCGGGATCTCGGTATTGCGAGATCCCGCGTCATTTTCCAATCCCGCGTGATGCGGGATTACAGGCGCGGGATCCGCGGGATTTGCGGGACTGAAAAAAGTGTACATTGCTGCTGCTCAAAATTATTAGAAAACTGGAAAAAAATTATTCAAGGTTAGCTTCAGAATTAGCTTTGTCTTTGCGCCGTATTTTACAACGACGCAACGTATAAATGTGACTGCACTACTGATTTATCTCCAAAAGCCTCGTAGTTACCAAGCGTAGTGTGACGATGAAACTTTTCATCTCCCACCGAAAAGTTTACTTCGAAAAGAAATTAATGATTTTGTAAATGGAATGAACTTCAGCCTTTTAAATTCATCTGAGAGCAATGATGACAAAGAGGCTGATCAAGTAAGAAGCACTTGAAACAATGTAGAGGTTCTATCATCGGGTTCCGATCTTGATCTTACATTGCAACAGGAGTTAGAGTTAACTATATCGTCAGCATGTAATATTTATTTGCCCGTCGCCATCTCGAGCTAATACACTTGAGTCCATTATTAAAATAGAAATGACTCTCTATGAATCTTGGGAGTCAATGGGAAAATATCTTACATTTACATATAAAGCCTAAAAAGGAATGCCGTCGACGTATGGAAGTCGAAAGGACATTTTCTGCTGCTGGCTATATTGTGTCTAAAATACACAGGATTTTGGCAGATGACAGTTTTGATTTAGATATTGGTTCGTATGAATAAAAATGAGAATGTAGTTTATACTCCAAATTTTAGAGTAAGTACATACTCCACGCGGTAGTATCTACTCTTAGGTACGGTGAGTAGAAACTTATCACATGAACATATTTTTATTCATATGAAATGTAGTATAAACTTTAACTTTATTCTGATACTCATGAGAACGTACTCGGAGTTTATACTCCATTTTTATTCATACCATCCAATATGTTGTGTTTCCTTTGCAAATATTTTTAATTGAAACCTTTAGCTAAATAATAATAACTTATGCTTATAGCTAAGTAATACAGCAACTAAATTAGTAAACTACATTAATATTCAGTTGAAATTGGGTTTTTTGGTTGAATTTTAAAATTTGGTTGGTGTATTTTTTGAAGAAGATAGATTTTGTGTTTTTGCAGTATTTGTTACTGTTTTTTGTGAAGAAAAAACAGTTTTAATCTCATACTAATAGTAATACTTAAATAAATGTGGAGTTAGTTGATTAATTTACTGTTTTATTTGCCTTATACTCGTATAAATATGATTATTTTCAATATGCGGGATCCCGCAAATACCGAGATCCCGCGGGATTGAAAATTCGTAGTCCCGCAAATACCGAGATTGAACTCAGGCTGCGGGATTGGAAGCCCTAGTATGTATGGATTTATCAAAGACAGCCGTAAATAGTTTGTTCAACTATTAATGTGGCCAACTTCAATACTCTTGCATCTAAAGAATCTCTAAGTATTCATTTTTAGCTGCAGAAAGAGATGATGGTGACATTCATCATTAATTTTATGCATGCCAACCATCCCTCTATGTTAGGGTGACCAAACGTCCCGTAAAAACGGGATTGTCCCGTTTTTTAACGATTTGTCCCGGAGTCCTGAAAAAGTATCTCGGGACGCCTAAATGTTCCGTATTTTCGTTGGGTTGAGTTTTTCTATCTGACTATGTTTTCTCTCTTTAATTTTTCTTCAATTTCTGCATTTGTTTTCATTCATATTTCTCCCTCTTTTGTTACATTGTGGCCCAGTATTGTTCTCATTATTTTTCTTTCAAATTTCAGAATCTTCCTCTTTCTTGTTAATCGCCGTTGTTTCCATCCCATATGTAACACCAAGTCTTATTAAGGTCTTATATAGGTTCATATTATACTTAGATTGTTACTTCTCAGCAGATTTCTACCGTGTAGATGTTTTTCTGTCCTTCAGAATTCTTTCCTCTGTTCTCTTTTTTTCCGATTTTCCCTATTTTTAGTCCTAAGTAGCTAAAGATGGATACAGTTTCAAATTTATGGTTCTGTGTTATTAGATATTTCTGAGTTGGGTCATCTTTCCCTATCGCCATGTATTTTGCTGTGAGCTGGTTTATCTCTAGGCCTATTATTCTCTTCGCTTCCTTATGTAATTTTCCAACTGAAAGTGTTATCATCGTCTTCGCTGTGATGACTGAATCATCTGCATGTTACTATCTGAAGTTGATCTGTAATAATGTTTTTGTTTGCAAGTTTGTCATCCTCATGATTACAGATTATGTCAATATCAGATTAAATACTGTCGGAGAGATAGAGTCACCTTGTTTCACGCCTTTGTGTACATTAATCTCCTTAGAAGTTGTTCCGTTGTAACTGACCCTTGCTCTGGTGTTCTTTAGGCTCACTGTTAGCATATGTCTTAATTTTTCTGGGATTCCAACATTCTCTAGCTGCTCCATCATTTTTGTCCGATTGGTTGTATCAAAAGTGCTTTTGAAATCAATAAATATTAGGTGCATTTCTCTGTTGTATTCTCTCGATTTTTGAATTATTTGCTCCACTGTATGTATGGAATTAATCGTCGACCTCCCCCGGTCTGAACCTGTTCTGGTATTTTCCTAATATTCGTTCAGTGCATGCTTTAAGTCTTATGTTTAGTATATTTTCTAGAATGTTATAATATGTGTTGTTTAATAAAGTTATTGCTCTGTAATTCTCGCACTCCTCTAGATCTCCTTTTTTATATATAGGTACCTACTATAATACCTGCGCTGCGTTCCAATCGGCTGGTAGTCTGTTTTGTTCATATTTGTTGTATTAGCTGGTTTATTCCTTTACGTAATTCTCTTCCTCCGTATTTTATTCCACAGTTATTTCATTTTCCTTCGTCGTTATCTTTACGGCCTTACTTCTTCATCGCAGTGTATTTCCTTCACAGTGAATACCATTTTTTCATAACATTCTTCCCATATTTTGCTGATCTGTCTGTCCTCAAACAAGGTTTTTCTTTTTTTGCTTTTTTAGTCCTCTTGTTTTAATGCTGGGCTTATTTTTTGCTGCTTTGACTTTTTTGTAAAATTATTGTTGTATTTAATAATTTTCTCTGTCTTTTTCAATATCCTCCAGCGAAACCAGTCATTTTTCTTCTTTTTATTTGTTGAGTTGGCTTTGTTTCTCGATATTTTGTATTCTTCTCTGTTTTGTTCTAACGGATCTGTTGATCTATGCCATTCTGGCGGAGTTTTATAGTTTTCTGTTTCGCAGTCTTTACACATTCAAAAGTAAACTGAAAAGGATTTATAGGTCCCAAATTAGCTAAAAGACCATGTTTTAATTTCCCCTACCTGTTTGGTTATCGCTCCAAACCCTCCTTGGCAGTGGCACACCCAGGGGGTTTTGAGGGTTAAACCCCCCAGGGCATATGAAAAATATACAAAAAATCGTAGGAAAATATAACATGTCTTTCACAAACAATACAAAAAAAATTCGACGCCCAACCGACCCTCTCCCCCAAAGAAAAAAATCTAGATGCGCCACTGCTCCTTGGATGTGTCCCGTTTTTTCAAGTTTATGATTTGGTCACCCTACCTATGTAAAATTTTGAAGTGGACATTTTCTAATAAAAACATTTTATCTTCATATTGTGCTGAAGCTATTTCTTTGAGGCATTTATGTAATTTACTATTGGCTTATTTCACAATTAGAATAGTAAAATTTTATCTTCAATTTTAGAGTCAAACGACATCTTTCACCACGAAAAGTTTTGAACAAACTGACTTTACACACATGATCGAAAATACACGGACAAATTATGCTTATCACATTTAGAGGTTGAAAAAGAAATGAATGGATCCTATAAGTAACAAAAGTGAGAAACGTTATAGAGTAACTGGTCAAACAAGAAAGAAGATCTCAGATAAAATTGGGTGGGAATCCTAAGAAATACGCCAGAAAAGATGGATCGAATGATATTCAGTATCACTGAATGAGAGAAAGATAAATAGATAGATCTAAAGTGTTATTGGATTTAAAACCAATTCTTAAACTGAGAATATTCTTCACTAAAAATGTCAAACAAGTTTTCAGCGAATATTAGTTTCGTTCGAATGTTTTATTGGAATGGCAACTCAATCTTTTATTTTCAGTTCAACAAATATCATACTGCAGGGACTAAGAGGATTGTGATGGATTAAAGGACAACTCTAAATAAAGTTGGTCTTTATTTTTAACATTTGACACCCACATTGGAATTAAATTCCGCAGAGCAATGAATAGGAACTTCCGGGATTAGAAAACTCTGTAATATGTCTCGGTTATATAGACATCATTTACACTTTGGAAACATTTTCATGAAATTGCTACGAACTGCAGAAGTAATTTCATGAATCAGAGCTCTTCGATAACATTTTTATGAAAACTGTCTGCCTGATAAAACCTACATTCAAAAATATATCTACAGTTCTTTCAGCGGATCTTTGCACAAACGTAATGATTGATGTCCAAACAAGTTAAATCAAAATATTAAGTGAAACGTACGTATGCATGTACTGTCAATGTAATTATTAGGAAATGGCTATTATACCGGTGGACGTATTTTATAAAGTTATTTTATTGAAGTGTTTAATCTTCTTTCACTATTGGGGAGATTGATGGCCTCAACATTAAATAGCTTAAACATCATATTTACTATTACTAATATAAAGATAAATATAGAATTGTAATAAATAAATAAAAAAAAAACAAAAAGTTAAACAGTAATCTCGAAAATAAACAAAGTTTCCATTCGAGAGAATTATAGCCAGACTCATGTAGTATAATGACAATTTGCAGGTTAAAAAATCTTACTTGTCTCATTAGCTTAAAAATAAATTACTACCGGAAGCATTAAATAAGAGAGCAACAGTTAGTCGTTCATATAATTATGTTTAAAAATAAAAATTAGAATGAAATGTACAAAGACTAAAAATTTAAATAATATGAAAAACCATTTTTAAACACAATAAATACGCGAATGTCACTGAAAATGATAAACGTCAAAATTCTTAGTAAATAAAGTATCAAAGACATGCCGTATCGTTTATCCTTGTTCAAGTTATTGTAGTCTTTATGGACAAACGGCTTAATTTTGCGGTACTAATTTCTGTGCGTAAAAAAGAGACCTAGTACACAAAATTAATTCATGGATAATTTCATTCCCAAAGACCCGTTAGAAGAATCGTCAATATGATATTCTTTAGAATTCACACTAATTAAAAATGTCTGCTACCAGTCAGATTCCACATCAATATTCATAGGTATACATCAATAAAGGTAAAGAGAGGATGATAAGATTGCAGATCAATATTAATTTTTTTTTGTTTGACATTATGCCACGTTTATATCGCACTGTACTGTATTCCACAGTGCTTTTTTACAGTATTTGATTTCAATCATTGAAAAAGTGTGTTCGTGTTCACACTCACACAAGATATTTGTTTACTCCAGGGAGATGAGCAAAATTTGTCCCTGTTCGATACATCGAAACAACCAGATATTTGAGTTTTTTAGTTTTTCGAATGTTCGCTTAGAACTACAATTCTACCTTCTACCATTAAACACGTATTGATTTATAATTAAATATAACTATTTTATCTAAGAGATAGAAAAAACTTTCAAAATGGCGTATTCTGACATTTTAAAATAATTTGTTGCTCTAAAAACAGCAAAATAATGCAAAATCGTTAATTGTTTATAACTTTTGTAAAAACTGTAACGATCCAAAACACTTTTCAATTTTTTTTGTTCGATTTAGTTCAGAGCGGAAAAGCTTTTATTCGGTCCTGTAAGATAAAAATTTTATAGTTCCGACAAGCCATAAACTTCTTTCGTGTTAAACTCTTGGAGTGAAAAACACTTTAAGTATTTGTTTATATTAATCTAAATAGCACCTAATATCGCTTCCTCTTATGGGCGTCATAGGTAACTATGAGCAATTTGTTTTTGGATTGCGTCTGTCAGCTTTTTCTATTGGCTGAATTAAATCGTTCAATCAGCGTTAAGTGTCTTAGCCAGTGGAGAAATTTTTACCGGCAATTCTTCCTTGCGTAAGAATTGAATCCATTACCGGTTCAGCTACTGAGGAGGCCGGTACTGGCTTTTTCGCCAAGTATTAGGGACTTGTCCTAATCAGTAGGTATAATAAATTTCCAGTTATTACATGAAAACAAGTAGAAATTTCTGTCTTCGAGTGAGAGCATAATAAGCTTTTTTCCTTTTCTCCATAATAGTGCGCATAAGCTCTCGTAAGTTAATAAACTAGTAAGAATAATCCAAAAATCCATCCCCACATCACCTCCGATTCTGAGCAACGTGGCCTTCGTTCATTTTGTGTTTACATTTTGGTGCTACATTTTAATAGTATTTTACAAAAAGGACTTGCATTTTTGTAATTGTTCACAAAGGTGGACTATAATGCTTAACAAACCCTCAAAATTTCAGCCCGATCCATTACTTAGTTATGTAATTGATGGATTCGACCGTTACCGTTACTTGATGAAAGTTCATTTTATTTAACAATAAAACACTGAAAACACAGTATTCATGCTATGGTAGACTGACAAAAATTCCCATGTCAAAAAATAACTTCGAGATAGAACTGAACATCATTAAACAAATAGCAGTAAACAATGGCTATAACGAACAAACAACTAACAAAATTTTAAACCAAAAACTCCATAAGAAAGCCCTGAAATTAGTCTATCCACCACCACAGAAAGAACCCCGTACCTTCTGCTCTATCACATATACTGGCAAGATAACAACAAAAATAGCCAGATACATAAAAAAGAAAGGAATAACACCAGCTTTCAGAACTAACAACAACTTAAGCAAATATATTAAGAACAATAAGAGCCGAAAGAGAAAACAACTACAGAGTGGTGTTTGCAAACTAACTTGTGGTGACTGTCCGAAAACTTACATCGGTCAAACTGGCAGAGTCTTTGACAAACGGATAGCAGAACACAGAAGGGCTTTTAACAATAGAAAAACAGACACTTCTACATACGCACTTCGCACTTCACCTTCTAGATCATAATCATTCTTTTAATGAACAGTTTCAAATTCTGCATATTCAAAATAAAGGCCTTAAGCTATCTTTATTAGAATCTATGGAAATTAATAAATTGAAAAATACAGATATAATTCTGAATGACCAACTCGAGATAAACATCTCCAAACTCCTCAACCTCTTCAGTTAAAGACTTTAAAAAGGCAAACCCATAGTAATCTAAATCACTTGAGAAAGGCACTCTGCCGAAACAGCTGTAGTCACATAGTTTTAATAAATTTTGTGGAAGTATCGAAAATCGAAAACAAACGTTTTCAGTGTTTTATTGTTAAACTTAGTTATGTTATTTAAATTGTTTACGCCATAAGTCATTTTTTAACATAAGATGTAAAATAATGAAGGTACGATTCTGCGGGTATAATACGAAAGGTGTTTTTAATATACCTACATCAAAAAAAAGTTTGAAAAATCATTTCCATAACCACAAATCGTTTTGCAATGTAAATAAGTTACGTTATAAACTGACAAAAAACAAAAAAGATATGTGCCGATATTCATTGATCAATCAAAAATGTCGCAGTCTTAGAGGTCTTTTATATCTATTAATAAAAATCTCTGGTTTTTGGTGATATGATTATATCTGAATAATAATAACTAATATAAAATAGGAGTACTTATGTGCGATGAAGTCTTGTTCGAAGAACGCCACAATGGTCAGAAGTTACTTACCTGCAACAAAAGAAAATATATATAAATTAAATGCAACAAAATCAAGTAGTAGCCCGATCAGGAAACACAAAATTTTACGAAAACCTCAAAAAAAAATAAAGGAAGGATGAAAATTTGGGAATAGGTAGTTGAAATTGTCTATATTATTATACAGGGTGTAACAAAAATACAGGTCATAAATTTAATCACATAATCTGGGACCAAAAATAGTTCGATTGAACCTAATGCCCGTATTTATAGTCGAGTCTCAAGACCTCATCGAGTCTCGAGACCGACCTTGAATAAAATTTGTGTTTGGTTTACACACAAATTTTATTCAAGGTCGGTCTTGAGACTCGACGAGGTCTTGAGATTCAACTATAAATACGGGCATTACTTACCTTAGTACAAAAGTGCACATAAAAAAGTTACAGCCCTTTGAAGTTACAAAATAAAAATCGATTTTTTCCAATATATCGAAAATTATTTGAGATATTTTATTGAAAATGGAAATGTCGTGGCATTCTTCTGGCAGTAGTATCTTAAGAAAAAATTATAGTGAAATTTAGACACCCCAAAAAAAATTTATGGGGTTTTGTTCCTTTAAACCCCCCCCCCCCCAAACTTTTGTGTACGTTCCAATTTAATTATTATTGTAGTACCATTAGTTAAACACAATGTTTTAAAAATTTTTTTGCCTCTTAGTACTTTTTCGAAAAGTCTAGTTTTATCGAGATATTGTGAATATTTGTCAAATCCACCACATATTTGTATATGGTTAAGTACGCTTATGGAGATTTGGTAATAATACGAAAATTTATTTATGATTTACATTTTTAGGTATATTTTGAAACATATTAAAAAAGAAGCCACATCTCGATAAAAGGTGCCTTATCGAAAAAATACAAAGAGGCAAAAAAGTTTTAAAAACACTGTGTTAAACTAATGGTATCGCAGTAATAGTTTAATTGGAACGTACACAAACATTTGGGGGGTTTAAAGGAACAAAACCCCCATAAAATTTTTATGTAAACATATTAAAAAAGAAGCCGCAACTCGATAAAAACTGCCTTATCAAAAAAATACTAAGAGCCAAAAAAGTTTTAAAAATATTGAATTTAACTAATGGTACCACAATAATAATTTAATTGGAACGTACACAAAAGTTTGGGGGGGTTTAAGGGAACAAAACCCCCATAAATTTTTTATGGGGTGCACAAATTTCACTATAATTTTTCTTTAAGATGTTCATGTCATAAGAATGCCACATGTCCATTTTCAATAAAAAATCTCTAATAGTTTTCGATATATCCGAAAAAATCGATTTTCATTTTGTAACTTCAAAGGGCTGTAACTTTTTTTATGTGCATATTAATACAAAGTTAAGTTAGGTTAATTCGATTTATTTTTGGTTCCAAAATATGTGATTTAATTTATGACCTGTATTTTTGTTACACCCTGTATAAGAAAAAGTTTACAATTCTAGATCCCCTCCATTTTACAAAAATTGGGAAATACGGGGTGAAAAATATTTTCTCGGGAGTGAAAAAATATACGTTCAAACTAGGCCCGGAATTGGATAAAATGACTAATTCTAAGCAACTTTTGTTCTATAGAGTTTTTTCACTAAGTCAATACTTTTCGAGTTATTTCGAGTGAATATGTTCATTTTTAACAAAAAAAAAACATGTTTTTGGACCGTTTTTCGCAGATAACTCAAAAAGTAAGTATTCTAGCGAAAAAATATTATTAGTAAAAATATAGCTTATAAAAAATTGAAAAAAAAAATGGTGTACGCGTGAGGTCTGCAGACCCAGTAGAAGCAGAGTTGTAGCTGTAGCTAATGAAAAGTAGGTTCTTCTTCGTCAAATTCCAAATCGAATATTTCAGTGTGAAATAACCAAAAAACAGAGCACTTTTCGGGGAAAATTCATTACAACTTTTTTAAAGTGTTTAAAAAAAGGTTTATGTTTGTTTTTCTAAAAAAACTTAACATTAAAAATAAGTGAGTTGCGCTCAAAATATTGTTGGTCCCTTTTATTTTTTGGTACAAAAATCGCGAAAATCACCCCCTAATTAGCTTCCCAAATAAAATTAATCGTTACCGCTTCACAAGTTACTTTACTTATGTATTGTTTATATTATCTATAAGTTTCATTATTATTTGTATTGGTTCAAAGTGCTCATTTTTGAAAAAAATTTGGTTTAACACTTTTTTTAATTTTGAAAAAAAAATAGGAATTGTTCATGGAATTAACTTAAAAATTCTTAGTAATACCCAAAATCTTAAAGAGTAATAAAATGTACGTTTTGCTTTTCTGATTATTTTTGCTTTTTTGTTTTCTTGTTAGACAAAAATTGGTTATGTTATTCGTAATTAGTTACTCGTTCAAGCCATTTTAACTACAGCTTTTTCAAAAATAAGCACTTTGAACCGATGAAACTTACAGATCATATAAATAATACATAAACAAAGTAACTTGTGGAAGTGGTAATGATAAAATTTATTTGTGATGCTAATTAGGGGGTGATTTTCGCGTCTTTTTTACCAAATAATAAAAGGGACCAACAATATTTTGAGTGTAACTCACTTACTTTTAATGTTACAAGTTTTGTTAAAAAACAAATATAAACCTTTTTTTAAACACTTTAAAAAAGTTAAAATGAATTTTTCCCGAAAAGTGCTCCGTTTTTGGGATATTTCACATTGAAATATTCGATTTGGAATTTGATGAAGAAGAACCTACTTTTCATTAGCTACAACTCTGCTTCTACTGGGTCTACAGACGTCAAGCATACACCATTTTTTTAAGTTTTTTATAAGCTATATTTATATATTTTGCTAGGAATATTTTTTTCGCTCAAATACTTACTTTTTGAGTTATCTCCGAAAAACCGTCGAAAAACATGTTTTTTTCTGTTAAAAATGGACATTCACTTGTAAATAACTCGAAAAGTATTGACTTAAGGAAAAAACTCTATAGAACAAGTTGCTTAGAATTAGCCATTTTATCCAATTCCGGACTTATTTTGACAGCATATTTTTCACCTTCGAGAGGGGATGTAGAATTGTAAACTTTTTCTTATATAATAATAGACAATTTCACCTATACCTCGTCCAATTTACTTACCGTTGCACGTCATCCGCGCCATAGCCTGTGACACGATACCAACACGAAATATTTAGGCGGTGGGTGTGTTCTTTTTTAGAATCAAAATGATTCTAAAGGGGAACACACCTACCGCCTAGATATTTCGTGTTGGTATCGTGTCACAGGCTATGGCGCGGATGACGTGCAACGGTAAGTAAATTGGACGAGGTATACCTATTCCCAAATTGTCATCCTTCCTTTATTTTTTTTGGGTCAGATTGCTCTTTGATCGGGCTATAGGTATTGCTTTTTATTCCTACATAAAAATAAAAAAAAAGTTTTACGACGTAAACCACTATCTCAGCAAACTACCTAGAATATCGAATTGTCTCTAATATTAGCTAGCATCTGATCTAAAATGCATACTCAAAGTCTTTATTATTATCGATTTAATAGTAAAATTATAAAGGAAGCTTTAGATATAATTATTATTATTGAACCACCGCCAATAATATTCAACTAATGAAATGTAGTGATTTTAACAGTCATTTAATTTGTAAAATGAATAAATATTGTAACATTTTTTATTTAGCTTTCACTTTAATTTATTTACACTTATTTTTAATTTATTTGTACTAACACTATTTACACATTATAATATATTTTATTACCCGACAATAATTTCGCTTATATGAGGAGCTAATTTTCATAACCCCACATGTCCAAAAATATTTTTTTTTAGAGGAGAGATGTTTCTAATTCCTTATTTTAAAACGCATTGCCTGTCATGTTTATTGCTGATCAAAAACCCATATTTCCAGTTGTAATATTAATTTAAAAGTAGGTGTTTAAAGCAAAACCCCACATCTGATATGTGACGGTTATAGCAAAACCCCACATTTTCTATTCATCCATAGAGAAGTAAGTATTCCAATCACGTGACTTAAATACATGGTTTTGATTTGATTGTTATTGTTGACAGTACACAATCTTAGGTTAGTTTCAGAGGAAGGTTATAATTTAATGTTGGTTTGTGCTTAATTGAGTAAAATTATGAGTTTAAATGAAGGTAATTTAGATAGTGAATTAGTATTAGTTGGAAGAGCAAGTTCTGGATCACGAAAAAGACAAAAGACAGTTCCAAAGCGTCAACTTCTTAAGGAAAAGAGATACGCTGCTCCTGCTGGTGGTTGTGTGTTCATAGGTTGCTTACATAAAGATAAAGCTTTTAAATGTTGTGTAGTTCGGCCTAGTGATGCCCGTGCATTTCGGAAGACTCTTTATTCGAAACCCGAAAAACTTTTTCAGGACCAATTAGTTGGTAGGTTCATAATAACAAAAAACGTTCAACGTCGGAGGTCCCGTTATGCTAAAACTATAGTAAATTGATTTGATCAAAACACCACATATTCAAACCTGTTATGCTCATAACCCCACATGTGATATGTGTTTCATGCATAACCCCACATCTAACAACTTTTATATCAAATTTTTAATTTGTTACACCACCTTCTACACAAGTAAGTAGTTTTCTTAGCTCATAAGCCAATACTGAATTATAATTATATTACATAAATATGTTGTGGTGAAATAATATAGGTTAATCGGTTTTTTACTCTCCTGAAAAAATAGCCAATGTGGACATGTGGGGTGATGAAAATTAGCTCCTCATATGTAATCCATTCTCTTATATATTTTATTTCCCGTTAGCTAGTTTTCTCTTGCATGCCGTTAATTGCTTTTCGTTTGGAATAATCTTCCTAAAAAGACTGGTAGATTTACCGCTACGATGGGACTCTATGAGACATAGAGGTGGCTTGAGAACCCCTGTACTTCAGTGGTAGGTAGCTAACGTAATAATATTAATTAGATTACTTGGCTTGATTTATTAAAAATATCAAAAGTAATTACAATTCATAAAAAAGAAATTTAAATACACCAGATATATCTATAATTAGTACCAAAAATAGGTAACATTTTTGAAATCTTAATTAAAGACCGTATAACAAATTATTTGAATAGTAAATCAATTGTATCTATCTATCTAACGTTCCTATATGATACATATTATACTGATTCATCGTATTAATGTATAGATAAAGTGTTATGCACTTTTACTTATCTATAATATATCACACAGCAGCTTTTGATTCTTTTCTGTTCTTATAAGCACTTATTTCGTTTCTTTATTACGCTATTATTATTAGCATTGTATGGCCACGTTACCTAAAGTTAAAGATAAATCTTTTATCAACGATAATTCAATCAGACTGTCAGTGATTTGGTATTCGGTTTGTTATCCATGTTAGAAAGTGTTACTGTTCTTTTACACAATTTTTTTATATATGTCGCTTTTCTTCTTCTTTGATGTTGAATTTAATCTACTGCTTTCCATGGCTATCTATCCTCATCCACTCGTTTTACGTGATAATACCACGAGTTGTCTCGTTTCAGCCCTCTTTACAATACTATAATAATATATGAAATGTAGTGATCTTCATTTTTTATATTATCGTTTTTGGTATACCATACACTCTTCTTAGATAATTCATTTCAACTACTTCAACCCTTTTCTTATCTTTTTTTTTTCACGTTTCAAATTTATGCCCAATAAGACATGATCAGCTCTGCCCAGATTCGATAGATTGGATTGGATTTTGGATTTTTTCTAGTATATTTAGATCATAGTAAAAGTACTTCTTTGTATATGCCTCATAAAAGCAGATGACTTGCCTCATAAAAGCAGAAAAATCCTATGGGGGGACTTCAACATTAATTATGATGCTGCTTGTGCTACCCAAATGTCCCTGGTCAACATATTTGAATCGTATGGTCTCTCAATGCACGTTAATCCTCCTACAAGGATAACAAAAACTGCATCTACCATAATTGATTATATTGTCTCAGATTTCTCACCCCTTGATGTCTGCTCTACAATTATTACTGCGGGATTATCATATCATGAAGCAGTCTTTACCAAGTTTAACATTTTCAGCAAACCCTCCTCGAAAACCCGACGTTTAGGTAGGATTCTTTCCGCTCGGAATTTTCATAAAATCCAAAATTTCTGTTTTCATAAATTTCATATTTCTATTCTATTATATATTATGAGTATACACCCCAGATATGTGTTACTTCTAATACTTCTCATTTCTGCTCTGAATCTTCATCATCATCCAAAAATTGAAAGTGTTTAGTTTTCTGCTTTAAAATGCAATCATTTTAAAAGACAGAGGGCCGGTTGTTCGAACGCTAATCAACAATGATCATTATCAAATATTTAATTACTGTCACCAACTGTCAATGTCAACTTTGTTTGGGTTGCTGAAAACATAATTGATTACAATTATGAAATTACTTAATCAATTATGTTAATAATTGTTATGTTAATTGATTAACTAATCTCATAATTATAATCAATTATGTTTTCAGCAACCCAATAAAAGTTGACATTGACAGTTTTGGTGACAGTAATTAAATATTTGATAGTGATCATTATTGATTAGCGTTCGAACAACCGGCCCAGAACTTACTATAAATCAAAATATCATAAATAATGTATATAATTATTTTGTTATTTTACATAAAGCTCCATAACTGCTATTTTAGTAGGGGAGGAAAGTATGCTAAATTTGCAGTTACTCGAGTGTTATGGGACCAACCATTTGTTCCAATCGTTTCCAACAATCGTTTTTTCCGATTATAGCGACATCTATTCATAATTCGAAAAAATGTCTCCAATAAAAGTTGCTTATTTTTACGTAAAGAATCCAAATCTGCAATAAAAATTTGGGGCTCCTATTTAAGATTTAAGTAAACGTCGAATAAGTATATTTTGCAGTTTTTCGATCTGATGTTCACTTCGCAAAATATCGCGGGGTTCGTATTTAAAATTTTAAATTTACCCCCCACCCCTCTCCGTGGGTAGTCGTGTTTGGTATCATTCGATAGATTTTTGAAAAATATTGAACACGAAATAGTCAGTCACTTCACGAAATATTCGCTTTTTTTGTGAAACTTTGTGACTCGCCCATTTCCTTACGCCCTTCTCAAATCGTCAGATTTTTGAAATATAGACTCTTTTACATGTATGTACTTAACTTACCTTATCTTAATCTGACAATTTCGAGTTTTTCTAAGGATACTTTTTTTGGACTCCCCATAACCCATAACGAACTCCTCTGTGTGAAGAGCCAATATATATGGTAGAGGTACATCTCCTCATATGATAATCTGACGCGCTCGAGTAACTGCAAAAATCCCCGATTGGGCTCCCCTACCATTTGTTTTTTTAACGAATTTAATATTGAGGAGCTTATTGTTTTCTTTTTACATAAAATAATTCTCATTAACTCATTAGTTTATAATATTAAGTATGCAAATCTAATATTTAATTTGCAAGTTAAAGCTGATACAGTACTCCACATATTAAATAGGTTCACCTGCGTTGTTATACTGCATAGCAACCGCAAAATTTGCTCTTAGTTTTCAAACTGAATACATCCAAATTAGGTACACAAAGGCTTGCACTTTGTCTCTTGTACAGACACGTATGCAGTGTTGTTAACAAAGCAAACAAAATGTACACTCTACGGGAACGTACAATCCTGGTTATTGCATTATAATATTGAATATTGAAATGATATTAATTAATTGTAGTAATGAAACACAGACTTACTCACAATCATTTAATTATACTTTGACGACCGGTTTCGATCTCTACATTATACAGATCATCTTCAGGTCGGCGTTACAAGTAGTTAAATGCTACAATAAAAGAAAACCAGAATTAGAACATTATCTGGTTGCACAAATATTAATAGAAAGCCAAATTCGAAAAAATTTTTGAAATAAAGGTTTGCAACTGTTGACATTTCAGAATATTGATACATACAAATGCACACCTATGAGTTAAAATGCTCATAAGCATATATGAGCAAATGGGTGCATGCAGTTTGTGAATATTTGTTGAAATTTAAATTTTTTAACTATTAAAAAACAAATTAAAACATTAAGCAACCTTAAATATGCATCCCAACTCAAAATAGTAATAATAAATAGATAGTAATATTGTTCAAACCTACTCACATGCCGTTACAAGGGATGCGTTGCCACTTAGTTGTTATCATATTAATTCGTCCAACTTATGCGAATTGGTTTGCTGGGAGAGTTATACGGTAAACAGACATGTTACGCAGGTCAAAACAAAGTAAAATTTTTTTTGAATCAAAAAATTAAAAAAAAAAAAATAAAAAAAAAAAATTTACTTTGTTTTGACCTGCGTAACATGTCTGTTTACCGTATAACTCTCCCAGCAAACCAATTGGCATAAGTTGGACGAATTAATATGATAACAACTAAGTGGCAACGCATCCCTTGTAACGGCATGTGAGTAGGTTTGAACAATATTACTATCTATTTATTATTATTATTTTGAGTTGGGATGCATATTTAAGGTTGCTTAATGTTTTAATTTGTTTTTTAATAGCTAAAAAATTTAAATTTCAACAAATATTCACAAACTGCATGCACCCATTTGCTCATATATGCTTATGAGCATTTTAACTCATAGGTGTGCATTTGTATGTATCAATATTCTGAAATGTCAACAGTTGCAAACCTTTATTTCAAAAATTTTTTCGAATTTGGCTTTCTATTAATATTTGTGCAACCAGATAATGTTCTAATTCTGGTTTTCTTTTATTGTAGTATTTAACTACTTGTAACGCCGACCTGAAGATGATCTGTATAATGTAGAGATCGAAACCGGTCGTCAAAGTATAATTAAATGATTGTGAGTAAGTCTGTGTTTCATTATTACATTTAATATGGACTCACATATGTAACCCATTCAATTTTTGATATTAATTAGTTTAAATAAAGATAACTTTGACTGATAATAAAACAATATTGTCTACAATAATCACAAAAAATTTATTGAAAAATCCTTTACAAAAAAATAGGCACCTATATAAGTGGTAAAACGCCTCAAATGGCTTCAACTAAATCGCAGAACGTTTTCGATCTACATAGATCATCATCAGTGCTAATACCTAAAATAAATATAACCATTTTAATGAATACAACGTTAAAATTGAACTGTTGACCAAGGTAAAAAGCAAATTTGGTTATACTTACAGGCTAATTACATGCTGAGCCACCAAAAATGCATAGATAAAAACCTTTCAAGTGATTTAAAAATATGTTAAAATTACATTCTTAATAAAAATCCAAGTGATGGATAAAATTCTTGTAGATACGGCCTTTGGCATCGTATGACTCCACACAAGGCACGTGAGTGGATTGCCTGAAGTATATCAATTGCTATTTCTTTGCAATTTGCAGATCCGTGGTTGTGCCCCATACAAATGCGCTTCCTTTTGCTAATACATATTTGTCCAGTATTCTTCCAAATTCTTCTTTCCAATTCCACAGACTCTTGTGTTCACCCTGTTCTTATATACAAGGTTGCCGAAAAAAAAATGAAACTTAGGCAATATCAGAAACTGCGACAACATTTTTAAAACAACCAGCGACAGATAAATTTTTGATAAAAGGAGGACACATTTTTTCGATATTTTCGAATACTTGACTTAGACCGTTAAGCTAGGGTATGCTTTAATGTCAATGGGGGTCAAATAAGATATCATCTTGAAGCTCTGGCAGTTCTCTGTTCATTATTCTTTAAATTCTGTCTAAATATTTCATTTATTTAAAAATACTCTCAAACTTTAAATTGTATTTATCTGCCTAATTAGAGGATGGAAGAACCATAATTTAGAGGATTCTCTTGCGAATATCAGTTGTAAGCATTAATTTGTAGTGTCTTTGAAAACTTATTACCAGAGAATATATACTCTCCTAGAAGACGAGTTTGAATGGAAGAGATGGTCACGTTTATTTGTCCCTTGAAAGTACCGTACTCATTGTCAGGCCACATGCACCTACTCAGTTGGTGCACAAAATCCTATGCTGAAACGTGTAACGGGTGCAAAGGTCATTAGTATTTTCTAATCACTGACTTTCGCTACGCCCTGTATGTTAGATTCGTTGAATTCATTTTTGTTTTCAGAGTTTGTTGAGTTCTCGCAAATCTATCGCTTTAAAGTGTGTAGGTATGACGTAATTTGTTTCTCACAGTAAATTCTTATTTCCTAGAGTGTTTCTCATAAAGCTTATACAATGCTGAATGTTTCTACAAAAATTTTTCTATGAACTATGGTTTCATCAATTATGTACTGTTGCTGTATCAATTATAAAGTGACTTTAGTGAAGTGAAATCGCGCCTTGGACTTAACAACCACCAAGAAAAAACAGGACAATGATTGTACAAGGTATTATTTTTTGTTATGTAGAACTTTTCTTTCATTTTTTTTTTGTTTGGTAATCTCGATCTCAATTTGTAACACCGTGAGATCACAGATTCGTAAATTCATTTTTTGTTCTAATAAATGTTTGGTTTTCAAAATACAAATTTATTATTTCTGTTTTCCTTCTCTCTTGTATCGTAAGAACAATAAAGAATTGGCTGAGTATAGAGTAGATAAGGTAAGTCACGATATATTTGTTTTCATATAAAATTATTTTATATATATTTTTTATTTGACTATGTTTTTGTTTTATTTTGATTTAGCTATCTTTCTTTTAATATCTCTATTTTTTGTATATCTTTGGTTCCCATAAGGTAACCAGTGGCGCCCAATATTTTATTTCTTTTTATTTGACATTCTTACTTTGATTTTTATATTTTTTTATGTCTAAGCTAATAAGAGTATATTAATAACATCCCTTAAAGAACCACCTCATATCTTCCGATTCTGAGCTACCGTGGACAATGTTCTCCAAAGTGCATAACACGTCACATCTTCTTATGACATATAAACATCGTGTAAAATTTTATTTTCCATCAACGTTTCACTGGCATTTGACGTGTTAATGTTATAAACGTTACAGGTCAGTACCCTTCTATAAGGTCTATATTCTTTGTTATTACACGGCTAATGTGACAGCTCAATAATTTAATTAACATCAAGATGAACATGACCATAGACAGTATGTTGGGCTATGATCCGCCACTAACAGTAGTGCAGTGAGCAGTGAAGAGTGTAGTGTCTGGGATCAGGGGAGAATGAAATCCAAGAAGCTCTGGGAGCACACTTTTAGACACTAAGAACAACTGAGGTGAAAGCACCAATAACCATCACGGAATACATACTTAGTGATATACAAAGAAACCCAGATTAAAGAGACAGTGTCCAATATTAGGATGGATGAGAAGAAAGGAGTGGAACAAAGTCAGTAGAATTGCCAACACAATATATAAAATCGCACTCTTAAGAAGACCCAAAGCGATGACGGAGCTGTTGGTAATCCAATAAAGAAAATGCTGTAAATAAACCGAAAATAACCGATAACGCAATGGTTGCTAGTTATTCATAAATCAAATCATTTTAGAAAGAGTTCGAATTATTATTATTTTTCAAATAGCACGAAAAAAAAACGTCAACCAAAGAAGATGATACAGAATGGGAAAACAAAGAAGTAAAAATACTCTATTAGGCAGACGACGCAATATTGATAGGCCAAGATGGAGATAATCTGCAAATATTAGTCCACAAATTTAACATAAGAGCAAACGAATTCAATAAACCAATTTCATCTCAGAAAACTAAAGAAATGTAACGTACAGTGTATAAACGAATGGACGTTAAATAGAAAAAAAAAAGAATGAAATAACCACATAAGCAGAATGGGAGAGACACATGTGGTCAAAATAGCAAGAGATAAATCACCAATCGGTAGAAGAAGTATCGGCTGACCGCGCAAAAGATGGAGTGACAAACCTTAGTGCTGAGCAATCAGAATTGCTTATACAGAGGAAAAAGAAGAAGTAACATAAAAATCTAACAACGAAACCGTAAAATTAATCCTAGTTTGGCGAGAAAGCAAACTTTTAGGCAGATCACCAGAATACGATGTTTGTTATATATGCAGGTCTTATTAATTTCCAATATATATTGCAAATGTGCTTGTCATTGCAATTAATTATTTATTGCTACTAAGCTTTGTTTCTAAACCAAGAGGAGTAAACTAAGAAGACAGATTCACACCCAAGAAAGTCACTAGAAATATCACCAAATGCATGTTCCTTTTTGGTTGATCATATCGGAATTTGACGGTATAGACCAGTAAGTATCTGTGAAAAAACGTCTATTTTTGGATGTGAAAGGTGGCATTCGGATTTTTGCAGATAAAGTTAGGTGACACCTTCAGTAATAATAATTGACTTATGCTCCTTCTCAAATATGCCCGGAACATTAATAAAAAAATTAAAATATTTAAAAATTTCGAAAAACGTCGATTTTTTTCTGCTTTCTTTGCTTATAACTTTAAAACGATTCGTTTTGGAACAAAGTCGTACAGAAATAAAATAAAGATAATTGAATTTTGTATGATAAACGACTGGTCAAAAATATCTTAACGTATTACCTTTTCTGCAATATAGCAATAAATACAAAATAAGGGGGCAAAATACGCCTGTAGTTATTCAATGTTTTTAACCACTTTGGTGGCACTTAGAACCTTAGTAATTCGCTTAGGAAATTCTTTGTAACATACCTAAACCGTGTACCAAATTTCATTAAAATCGACCTAATAGATTTTGCATAATAAATTTGCAATCTAAATGTTTTTAAAAAAGTTCAAATTTTTTAAAATCTTTCTGAACAAAAAGTAGACCATTTATAAGTTGTCTAATTTTTTTACATATAAAGAGGTGCTCTACCTATCTAATACACTTTAAAGAATTAAAATCGGATTATTTAAGGGGCCTCAGCAATGTTTTAAACTTATAAACAATTTTTTTGCTTATAAACAAATAGCTTTGTTTAATAATAATAAAAATATTTTTTAGCAATGCAAATAATTAAAACCGGTATAATTTGACTTAAACTTTCAAATGCTGTCAGCAGAATTGCTATTTTATTTCTTAATCAAAAGTTATTCGCGTTAAAAAATTGCAATTTTTCGAATTTTTGAAAGTTCCACTGCATGTATCTCGAAAACTATGCATCCTACGAAAAAACTTGTAAGAACATTTTTTGCTTAAAATTACCCAAGAAATACAAAAAATGATTTATTTTGCGAAAAATCGATGTTATGTAATTCCTCAAGTTCTTTGTTTATAACAATCTTATCGACATCCGGATCAACTGTTACCCAAAAAAATCGTGTTCTAAGGGTCAAAAAATACATAAAAATCTTGAGTAAGTCCATCTAAATAAAGGAGCCCGTAGCACCCCCTCCTGGCCACAGGATTAATTTGTTTATAAGCCAAAAAATTGTTTATAACTTTAAAACATTGCTGAGGCTGCTTAAACAATCCGATTTCAATTCTGTAAAGTGCATTAGATAGGTGGAGTGCTTCTTTATATGTAAAAAAATTGATAAATCTTTGTATGCTCTAGTTTTTGTTGTGCAAGATTTTAAAAAATTTTAATTTTTTAAAAAAAGTTTAGATTGCAAAATTATTATTCAAAATCTAGTAAGTCAATTTTAATGAAATTTGGTGTACGGTTCTAGCACATTACAAAAATTTTCTAAGCGAATTAGGAAGGTTCCAAGTGTAACCTAAGTGATGGAAAATCATTGAATAAGGACAGGCTTGTTTTGCCCCCTTATTTTATATTTATTGCTATTTTGCAGCAAGGGTGATAAACTAAGACATTTTTAACCAATCGCATCTGATAGAAAATTTAATTATCTTTGTTTTATTCCTATACGACTTTGTTCCAAAATGAATCGATTTAAAGTTATAAGCAAAAAAAGTAGAAAAAAAACGAAATTTTTTGAAATTTTTAAATATTTTATTTTTTTATTAATGTTCCGGGCATATTTGAGAAGGAGCATAAATCAATTATTATTAACGAAGTTATCACCTAACTTTATCCGCAAAAATCTGAATGTCACCTCTCACATCCACCTAAAAACAGATCCTTACACCTCATTACAGTAAGTCACCACATTTTTATGGAGTACCGAAAATTCATAAAGCGAACATACCACTTAGACCCATTTGTAGTACCATCAGTTCTCCTTGTAGTGAACTATCAAAATTTTTATTAAACATTATAAAACCATTTGCTAATAATGATGACACATTTATAAAAAATACAAAACATTTTTGTAAACAAATTATCAACTATTGAGTTTAATCCAAATAATATTTTAGTAAGTTTTGACATAAACAGTTTATTTACAAATGTGCCATTAGATAAAACTTTAAACATAATCAAAACGAAATTAGAGAATGATGATACATTGACAACTAGGACAAAACTAAATATATCAGCTATAATGGAGTTATTGACATTATGTACTAATAATACCTATTTTCAACTAAATAATGAATTTTATAAACAAAATTTTGGTCTAGCAATGGGCTCCTCTTTATCTCCATTATTGGCTAATATATTTATGGAGGATTTCGAAACTAATATCATTTCTAAACAAAATTTAAAACCCACTGTATGGTGGAGATATGTAGATGATGTGTTTTCAATATGGCCTCATAGATCAGAATTGTTGGATACATTCCTGAATATTATAAACGATCAAGAAGAGACAATAAAATTTACAATGGAAAAGGAATATAATAACACCCTGCCTTTCCTCGATGTTTTAGTCTTAAAGAAGGATACTGGATATGAGACTCAAGTGTATAGAAAACCAACACATACCAACAGATATCTCAATTACAAATCAAATCACAACATCAACGTTAAAAAGGGAATCATAAAATCCTTAATATGATAGAGCCAAAATTACTTGTTCTAACGAAAATTCCTTTTTAGAAGAAAAACAATTCTTAACATCTGTTTTATTAAAAAATGATTATCCTTTATCGTTTATAAATAAGGAATTGTCAAGATTGGATCGAATGGAACAGAACAACATAGAACGGGATCCTACAACATTCACAAGAAATAATACGAGGAAAATATCAATACCATACATAAAAGGACTATCCGAGAAACTTAAAACAATAGGAAATAAATTCAACATTTCAACAACATTCAAAACAACCAACACATTGAGATCTATTCTATCTAAAACTAAACCTAACAATGAACAAGAAAGGACAAAGAATTGTATTTATAAAATACCTTGTGAATGCGAACAGTTTTATATAGGTGAAACATCAAGACCATTAAACGTTAGAATAAGTGAACATCAATCTTATATTAAAAATAGAGAATTTGATAGATCTCAAATATGTCAACACGCATGGGATAATGAACATAGAGTTCAGTGGAGAGATTCAAGTATAGTCCTGAAAGAAACAGACAGTAAAAAGAGAAAAATCAAAGAAGCGGCTCTAATTATGCTAAACGAAACCAATTGTGTCGCAAATTCCTCGGTGGAATGCAGTAGGATGTGGATACCCATACTGAAAGAGGAAGTCAATAGAAAGAAAATACCACAATTAGTAAGTCAATAGTCGAGTTAGTACATATTTTATATTTTAGTATTACTTATATACCCATGTATTATTGATATTATTTATAATTTAAACAAAATTATAGTAAAGTCAGAATTTGGTATTAATTTTGAGAGTAAATTAAATGTAAGACCAAATACTTACGATGTCGGGATAGTATCACGAGGTTTTTCCTGGTTTTCCCTCGTGATTTACTATGAGATCTCTAACGCGAGAATTTTAATGTCACCGTTGCATGTGGTTGTCTTTTTAAAGACAGATCACATGCTATGATTTTTTGTGACGGATATTCTTGAGTTGGGGTTGATTTCATGTAATCGAATGAACTATCTTTCAGTAAAGTCGTCCCAGGAACGCAACTCATAAATATTGGCAATATCATTTTAAAGTCTTCTACTTTAAAATGTATCATATGTATCTGAATTGCCGATATAAATGAGTCAAATTAAATAAATTATTAGAAGAATTTTTTTACTAAGCAACAACATTTTTGTTTATATTAATAGTATTTTGTATTTTGACAACGGCACCCGATTTGGGCGTCGAAACGTTAATAAAAATCATTTTTTAATAATATTGTGGCTTATTTCCCATTCTAAATAGTTAAAACTTACTGGTCTAGTAGTCCATAAATATTATATCATACATCACAATAATACGTCGCTAAAAAGTTCTAAAAATAAATGTTTTTATATAACAGCAGACTAAAAGTCTAAAAATTAAAGGAATAACGCAGAAAATACAAAAAATCGCTGATATAACTTAAAATTAACCTATGAAATGCCAATAGAGTAAAAATTGTATAAATGTCATTAGTGTCAAAATTTGATAACAGTGGAGTAAACTTGCTTGAGGTTGGACCAATTACAAACAAGCTTTACGGCGCGGAAAATTTGAATTACTCCTCTTGGTTTAGAAACAGACTATAGTAATGAGAAAACAAATAGTTGGCCAAATATTAGACTTTCATTGTCCAAATTAGTCGTTTATCATTTCTATAGATGTCAATCGATAAACTTAATGCTCGCTATTTAATTTTTGCTCATGTTTTGAGCACTATTGTCACAACCTAACACGTTAATCTAAAATTGCTTATGTCAGCCTTGATCCTGAATATTTAATAGAATCGTTTGATTAATCTATGTCGATATATTCATCTACGTGATGCAAGCTTCGTGGATAAACAATGACTGTTCGGATTTACGTAATAATAAACAAGATTATTCAATCTAATTGTGTGCGTGTCTAAATAGATTGTCAATATTTGTAATAATCTCAGACACTATTATCGCAGCCTCATAAATACCCCCATCCAGAGTAAAACTTCTATTCATGGTGTACGATTACTCGATGCACAAGTTCAGTAACTGATTAGAAATTGGCAACAAGTTGATTACTTTGGCTTAAGTTGTAATCAGAAACTCAAAGTACAGTTTTAGTTAAAGAGCTTGCCTTTAGATTATGGCTGTACATACGAAAACTATGCACTATAAATGTAAAGAGAGAGGAGTAAGTATGTGATTAAGCTATAAAGGGACGATAATATTGAATTTATTGATCGAAACTATCGTTATTAACAGGTAAAAATTATATATTATAGTAAATAAAATTGATTATTAAAATGCAGTACTACAAGCAAAATACAATTAATTAAATTCACTTTAATAATTGCATATCATATCGATATTCTGGAGCAACATAGGTATAATTTTTACAATGTATAACACAGCATTTGCGAAATCCCATTTTCTTTGTTCAATGACAGTAGGTATGAAATATATGTCAATTTGACAATTCCAATTGACAATATGAATTATTTAAGAAATATGTTAAGTTGCAAGATTTCTCCGCTACTCGCGTATGATCGTTTGTCGTGTCCCCTCCAAGTACTTGCACACAGCGAATATAAAAATCGACCTCTTTCGGGATTTGCCTCCAGAATTGCCTATTCTCGAAAAAATAATTTATTCCATAATTTTGCGCTTCACTATAAATATATATTTATATTATTCGCATAGAATTTGTCTCAAACTATAGCTTCTCAAAAGTGTTTACATTCCTTTGTCCTAGTACGTGCATTTTATTGTGAATAACTAGATATTCTAGTCTTGATAATTTTTTATAGTTCTTTGAAAAAATCAGTCACTACATATATTGTAAATAAATTGTACGTTTATCCAATAATTCAATAAGAAAACCCAGTTTCGACATCCAACAGTTAGATTTCTAGTGAAATATTCGATTTAAGTGTAGTATCGAACAAATACTAGATTAAAATTAAATTCAATTTTGTTTATCATTATTATTCGTGTAACTAATCATGACTAAGGCAAAAACGCATTGAGTGAATCGGTAGCAATTTGCAAAATTTCAGTGTAAATGCATTATTGAAGTATCTGTAATTGCATAATATATTATGTAATAAATAATATATTTAGGAAGGTATAATCAATATAGAAAAGGTTGAGTCGTATGTGTGTATACTTAGGACAAAAAATCAAACTGTCAAAGCTTAACCTAAAGGCTGATATAAATAGAAGATGTTCTTTAGCATGGGCAGCATTTGGTCCATTAAAAACAGTATTTCAATCAACCTTACCAAATACTTTTAAGGCAAAAACCTTCGATCAGTACGTATTGCAGTTTCTGACATATGGAACTGAAACATGGGCTTTTAACATAGGCCACAAACTTCAAGTGACTCAGAGAGTTATGAAACGGAGAATGCCCCACATAAATCTCAGACGATCAAAAGTAACAAATCTAATCCAAATGATTGCCATGTTCAAATGGAACTGGGTAAGGCACATAGGAAGAATGAAGACAACCGTTGGACGAAGCGAATTCTTGAATGGTAATCACGAGCAAGTAAGAGAAGTAGAGGCAGACCTCAAACCAGATGGACTTATGACACCAAGCGAATAGCTGACCACAAATGGATGCAAAAAAGAACGCACAAAAATTAATGGACACTCCTAAGGGAGGCTTACATCCTACGATGGATGCAATAGCTGTTGATGATGATGATGACGCACGTCATTTATAATTTACTAGCTATATTCTACCACCTAGGATACTTGCCAGCATATATCATTCTTCGATACCAAAAGTCAGTTATTTCAGTTGCACTTTTCTTTTTTGTTTTTTCGTACATGGAACAAGGTTGTAACTCAAGTTATATCTTTTTTCAGATTTCAACACAGGCGAATTCAGCAAAAAATTGCGCACACGTCAATATAAACGACATAGTTTAATTCTCAATAGTTTGGCTAATAAGAAGTTGTATTTTAAGTTACGTATGCCATTTTACTCCATTTTAGCTTGAAGAAGGCAGTAACACTGGATACTCCCTATGTAAAATATTTACTTTCTTTATACTTGACGATTAACAAAGTTTTTAAATGAGTTACAACTTTGTTGCACGTATGTTTAATTTATAACGTATTCAAACATATGGTGCATCTCATAAGTTAAATTATCGAAATAAAAGTAAAAACGGATTTACGGAATTTTTTTCCTTTTTGGTAGTTGCGGTGGACAAAATAAGTATCGAATAGTGTTTGCTACGTACTTCTATGTAGTGAAAAAGTTTAATATTAACATCACACATGTATTTTTAGAAATAGCACATTCACAAAACGAGTGTTATTCAATACATGCCCTTATAGAAAAACAGAAAAAATATTGAGTCGTATATGCTCCACACCAATGGATAACCATGATACGATATGCCAAAGCATCAGGCAATCCTAAATCCGTAAATGAAATAAATCAGAAGCAAATTCTAAATTTTAACCCATTTAAGGGCACACATGTTAATTTTGAAGTAGATATTAATAGTAAAAGAGTAAAGTAATGTACAGTAACAGTAAAATGGTTTAAAATTAAATATTTACAGATACGCAATAAAAATGCGAAAAATTTGAGATATTTTATACCATGATTTTTTCATAGTGATAGAGGTTCTGTTGAATATTATTGTTATTGTAAAATTTATAATTTCCAACGAAGATTATGTAAACTGTGAGTTAATATTTTGTTTAAATATACCATAAAAACTAATTTTCTCCTAGCTATATTGCAAATAACTCAAAACATACAACCTTTTAATAGTTAAACGGGAAAAATAATTAACACGGAGAGTGTAAAATGGTTGTTAGGCGAGTTACAACCTTTTTCTACGAATACTCATGTTTAATCTCAAGGTTGTATCTCAATCAAGCTCAAGATTCTCAATAGCTAATAAAATTACAAAGCATACATCTCACAGTAATCCCTTATTATGTTATAAATATCATATCACATTAGTGTAAAAGGGTCTAATCATTTCGCTACAAATTTTTTAAAAATTCTTGTTTTCGGTTTTTGCGTCTCCTGTAAAATCGCTAAAAATGAGTTACAACCTTGTTCGATGGGGGTGTCGATATATCCGTACGGATCCTCATTAAACTATACAGGGTGTTTCATTAATAATTGTCCAAATAGTAACTGGAGAAACCTTAGCACAAAATACGAAGATTTAACATAAAACACTTAAATAAAATGTGGTTCATTACTGAGTTACAGGGTGTTTTATCTAAAAATTTAAAAACTATTTTTGCTCAGCATTTTAAAACTATTTGACGTATCCTTTTCATACTTGGCAGAAAGTACAACTACTATACACCTTACTAAATTATGATAAACAAACGTTTTTAGTCTATTACCAGAGGCGTACAACTGGGGAAAGTGAATGGTTGACCCTTTCCAAATTCTACGCCACTGGCGGAATTGCTATTTTAGTTCAATTTTTGGATTCTCCAACACTTTTTATGAAAATAATATACTCTTTGTTCGTAACGATAAAGTCATTAGTTTTCGAGATCTGTGAAGTTAAAAATGAAACGACACGGTTATTTTGATTAATGTATTGTGTCGCTTCATTTTTAATTTCAAATATCTCGAAAACTAATCATTTTATCGTTACGAATGAACAATATATTATTTACATAAAAAGTATTGGAAAATCAAAAAATTACACTAAAATAGTAATTTAGTCATGGGCGTAGAATTTGGGAAGGGTCAACCAGCCACTATCCCCTGTCGTACGCCTCTGGTAGTAGCTAGAAACGTGTATTTATCTTAATTTAGTAGGGTGTACAGAACCTTCACTTTCTGCCAAGTATGATAAGGATACGCCAAACAGTTTTAAAGTACTGGGTACAAATAATTTTTAAATTTTAATCATATTATGAATTATTTCATAATTAATCAAAATAACTGTGCCGTTTCATATTTAACTTCAAATATCTCGAAAACTAATGACTTTATCGTTACCAATGAAGAGTATATTATTTACGTAGAAAGTATTGGAGAATCTAAAACTGGAACTAAAATAGTAATTTCTCCAGTAGCGTAGAATTTGAGAAGGGTCAACCGTTCACTATCCCCTGTCGTACGCCTCTGGTAGTAGCTAAAAACGTTTGCGAATCATAGTTTAGTAGGGTGTACAGTAGTCGCACCTTCTGCCAAGTATGAAAAGGATAGGTCGAATAGTTTTAAAATGCTGAGCAAAAATAGTTTTTAAATTTTTAGATAAAACACCCTGTAACTCAGTAAGGAACCAAATTTGATTTAAGTGTTTTATGTTAAATCTTCGTATTTTGGGCTAAGGTTTCTCCAGTTACTATTTGGACAATTATTAATGAAACACCCTGTATACTTTAGGTACATATTAAGGATTTCCTCAGTTTTCACTGTATTCCTTCACTCAATCGTTCTCTCCAGTTCTTTTTATTTTGCCAGTCCCCTTCCTTTTGATTTCTCCTTTCCATTATTTAGTCCACTTCACCTCTGAAAGATCTTCGGGGTCTGCCTCTCTTCCTTCTTTGCTATCGGACTGCACTTTGTTATTTTATTTATCCAACGATTTTGGTCTGCTCTTAGGATATGTCCGTACCACGTTAGTCTCTTTTTTGTTCGATGTAGTCTATTATGTCTGAGTTCAATCGCATTCTTTTTTTAATCTCTGCATTATTTATTCTTTGGTTTTCTTATTTATTGTCCAATTTCTACACCCGTAAGTGAGGATACGTCTTGTCGTGGTGTTATATATTCTTCTTTTTGTTTTTATTCTGATGTTTTTATCCCAGAGTACCGGGTTCAATTTTCGAATGCAGTGTTTTGTTTATCCTAGTCTCTTTTATATCTTCTTCCGTTGTTCCTTTGTTTAATATTATGAAACTTAAATGCTTTCTTTGTTTGATGTTATGAAATTGTACTTGTCTGCTCCTTTGATTTGTTTACCTTTTCTATTTTCAGCTGTTTTATTTTTGTAGTCTACGTTTTAGATATTCAGTTTTCTTTAAGTTTATTTCCATTTCATTCTTTGTATATTCCTGTTCCAGATTTCTCATCATTATTAACCTTCGGATGACCAGAGGGGGTAAATTTGGACCCCAGCGTATGTTTTTCTTTAATAAATTCAAAAGTATTTTCAATTTTTAACTCATTATTTTTTTATTTGACTTTAATATCATTCTAGAATATCCTCATATTTTGAAATAATAACAATTCCTTATATTTTAAACGCCGTTTACACTCTCGCCGAAGTCGATCGAGGTTCAACAAGTACGAGAGTGAAGACGGCCACCTTGTGTAACTTTGCCTAACTTTGTTCTACTTCCGAAATCTGTCGGTCTGGCGCGTCCGGGTCAAAGGGATCTTTGTCGGTATCGCACCGCTTGAATGTGTTCCTCGCGAAGTAAAACGAGTGTGTAGAGAGGTACTTCGGACTTCGGTCAACTTTGGCGAAGTAACTTCGCCGAGAGTGTGGAGCCCGTTTTACGAATAAAAAGTATATTCTGAAGTTGCTGTTTAGTAAAATACCGTCTATTATGTGGAATTCCAAGTAGTTTTACACTGCGCGTTATCAAAATCTATTTTTAGACTGTGGTGCCTGTTATGTACGAATGATCATGACATTCCTGTCTGCTACAGTTAGTCATTATTATTATTTCCTGGCGTATATTATTATAGTTTCTTAGTATTTTGTGTACATAAGATATGGCCCGTAAATATCTTACTGAGGCTGAGTTACAGAAAATTGTTACTTCTAGCGATTTTTATGATGATATAGAAGATGAAATAGTATCAGAAAACGAGGATGTATTGTTCGATGAAGATTTAAATGCTGAAAACATTCATTCCAGGTCATTTTTGACCTGGGGTCATTTTTTACCCCCGTTGGTCATCCGTGTAACAAAAAAAGGTTGGTCATCGGAAGGTTAAACTATCTAATCGTATATTCTCAATACTCTTAATCCATAAGATTTGTCCAAAGAATTTAAATTAAAATTTAAAAAATTACTAATTTCAATTAAAACCACCAATTTGCAATTTGTTTAAACTTTGGAATCTGGCAAAGTTAAACACAAACTCCTGTTTATATCCTTTCTTAATACAGATAATGTTAACAATGCACTTTACCATTTGCAGTAAAAGCGACAAAAAGTTGCGGTATCTTAATTAACAAAACAGCACTTTTAAGAATGACAAATAATTATTTCCTGCCATTATTCTTCTAAACATGCCGTCATAAAAGAGAGCCTCAAATTCAGAATTATTATCATTTGCTTACACATCATTATTTTTGCGTAAATCGTTTGTCTAATGTAAACAACTTAATTGACGTGGTTTTTTTGTCATTTTTTGCAATTTCTGTAAGTGGTTTTAGAATAATGAAGTTGAATATTAAGTAAATAACAGGTGGTATTTTTAGGTGTGAAAAATTGTGTTTGAAGATGTTATTACGCAGTTGAATGATTAATATGTCTGGATTTTCAAATATATTTCTATAATTTAGGCCGTCGCATTTCAATACGAAGTTCAACCACGATTTTCACCCTTATGCCTTTTTGTGTACTGAAAATGTCATGAGATGCAAAAAAGGGGAAATTTAGAGTTGAACCAGGTTCGTTTTTCTGAAAATCGATTTTTTCTTATAGTCCGGGAGATAGAGCCAAATTTGACCGGAGCATTTTGGCATAGCTGTTTTTTTATATAGTCAGTTGTTCCAAACCGTATTAACAAATTATGTGTTAGCTGGCCCAAAACCGGGGCCAAAAATGAAAAAAGACCAGGAAAATTAATCATAAAAATAATTACAATTTTAGAAGAAATAACTTTTTATAATACCACGTTTTTATTATTTATAGGGCACAATATAAAAAAGTATTATAAAATCAATTATTTTTCAAATCAGAATGTCACTTTTAAAAACAAAATAGACTAACTAGACTAGACCATATTGATGTGAAGCGTGGAGATAAATATTTGACATACAAGTTCTAGGGTGTTTTCCATCTACTTTCATATTATTTTTTCTTGCCTAAAAGCTCCGGAGTCGCGCCAGCTGACAGACATTTTCGTTGTCAAACAAGTACTAACCACCAAAATAAATTCATAGAATCCGTTCCAAAATCACCGTAAAAATTTGATACTACCTCTCAGAATATTATGTTTACCAACTTTTACCAAGGTAAAATTTTTCGTTTTCCCGACCTGCCTTTGAAGAAGTGCCTTCTTGGAGGTTCCTTATCGTGAAAACTAGATAATAAAATTTCAAGTAGCATCAAGGAGAAAATCACTGACACTGACGTATTAGCTTGTTTAGGTAAAAATTAACATCATGCCTGCGTTTCAAAACTTTTTTATAAGGTCAAGAATTTTATATAGTTGTTCCATTTTATCTTTTACCCAGACCAAGACACCGGTGTCCGCTACCGGTGTCCGCCACCGGTTTTCAATTGAAGCAAAGCATGCGCCAATAAAATCAGCCAGACACTCAAAAGTGGCTCTGAAGTCGTTCATTTAAGTACCCTTTCAGACTAACACACTGGTGTCTGACACCGGTGTGTCCGCCACCGGCAGCAACGCATTGTTTTAAATGAACGACTACAGACGAGCCACTTGACAGACAGCCTGTGGAGTCACCGGAGACAGTAGCAGCAATGGTCACCAAAATAACAAACGAGGAAGTGGCTCAAGTGCTTCAAAAAATAAAGAAAGGAAAAGCGGTAGGACCAGATGATATTCATGGGGAAGTATGGAAAGCATTGGGGGAGACAGGAACAAGGTGGCTAGCAGGTTTATTTAATAGAATTATAGAAGTTGTCTATAATTTTTTGTAGTAAGTTTATGTCTACAAAAACAAGGGAGATATACAGTAGTGTACAAACTACAGGGCTATAAAACTGCTTAGCCACACCATGAAAATATGGGAGAGAGTAATTGATAGACGGATACGTGAAGAGACCGACATATCCGAGAATCAATTTGGCTTTATGCAGGGCAGATCAACATGAACAGATCAACAGACGCAATTTTCATTATAAAGCAGTTGATGGAAAAATACAGGAGTAAAGAAACAAACGCTCATATGGTATTCATTGATCTTAAGAAAGCATATGATAGAGTTCCTCGAGAGATTCTGTGGTGGGCACTCAATAAGAAAGGAGTCCCTGGTGCATATGTAAAGATTGTGAGGGATATGTATGAGGGAGTAACGACTAGTGTTAGGACAGATGTGGGAGAGACTGATAAATTTCATGTGAAAGTAGGATTGCACCAAGGCCCTGTGCTTAGTCCGTATTTATTCTCATTAGTTTTGGACCAGATAACAGCCAAACTCGAAAAAATCGCGTCGCTTAAGTGGAATTGGGCAGGACACGTCGCCAGATTGCCAGACAACCGATGGACAAAACGTATTGTCGAGTGGAGGCCGCGAGAAGAAGCACTACGGAGCAGAGGACGCCCACTAACCAGATGGGCCGATGATTTGAAACATGTTATCGGTAACTGGATGCAAGACGCACAAAATAGAGATAAATGGAAAGATCTGAGGGAGACCTATGTCTAGCAGTGGACGCGTACGGGTTGATGATGATGAACAACGAAACTACAGGGTAACATTCCATCGTGCTTAATGTATGCTGATGATGTGGAGTTAGTCGGAAATAGTGAAAGTGACTTAGAACAAAAAACTGGACCAGTGGACACGAGCTCTGGAGGAAAAAGGTTTAAAACTTAGTGGGACAAAGACAGAGTATTTGGAGTGTTCATTTAAAGATGGAGTTACTACAAATAAAATGGTATTTTTGGATGGTGAACTGATTGTAAAAAGCAATAGTTTAAGTACCTGGGATCGGTATTACAGAGTAATGGAGAAATAGATGGAGATTCATGCAGTAGAATTAGAGTGGATGGATAAAGTGGAAGGAAGCGACTGGTGTGTTGCGTGAAAAGTTCCAATGAAGCTGAAAGGAAAATTCTATAAAACAGCCATAAGACCGGCTATGATGTACGGAACTGAATGTTGGGCAGTGAAAAAAAAAGAGGAACAACGAATGCATGCGGCGGAGATGAGAATGCTTAGATGGATGAGTGGAGTGACAAGAAAGGATAACATTAAAAATGAGTATATTAGGAGAAGTCTGGGTGTGGCACCGATTGATGCCAAAATGAGAGAGCATAGGTTGAGATGGTTTGGTCATGTTCAACGTCGAGACGTTAATCATCCAATACGAAGAGTAGCTGAAGTGCAAATTCCTGGAAGGAGTAGGAGAGGAAGACCAAAGAAGACGTAGGGGGAGACGATTAGGCAGAACATGTTGGTAAAGGGGATTAATATTGATATGACCCAGGATAGAATTGTATGGAGAAATGCAATTAGGGAAGCCGACCCCGCATAGGGATAAGGCAAAGAGAATGACGATGACTACAGACGAGATACTTTCGACTGGCTGGTTTTAGTGGCTCAACAATGCTTTGCTGTGCAATTGCAAAACCGGTGACGGACACCGGTGTCAGACACCAGTGTCTTAGTGTGAATGGGTACAAAAACAATGCTGAACAGTGGCGGACACCGGTGTCAGACACCAGTGTCCCAGTCTGTAAGGGTACTAAAGTGAAACGTACGTCGATGTGTAGTATCCTTGATACGTACTGTCAGTGATAATAATTAGGAAATGGCTATTATCCCGTGGACGTATTTTATAAAGTTATAGTGTAGATGTACATTTATATTAAACTATAATATAATAATATAAATATACAGGGTGTAAAAAAAATACAGGTCATAAATTAGATCACATATTCTGGAACCAAAACTAGTTCGATTGAACCTAACTTACCTTAGTACAAATGTGCACATAAAAAAAGTTACAGCCGTTTGAAGTAACAAAATGAAAATAGATGATTTCCAATACATCGAAAACTATTAGAAATTTTTGTATTGAAAATGAACATGTGGCATTCTTATGGCAGGAACATCTTAAAAAAATTATAGAGAAATTTGCGGACCCCATGAAAATTTTATGGGGATTTTACATTTATCCCAATTATTGTGATACATTTTTCAACGTGTCAAAATGAACAGCACAATTTAGAAAATATTCAGACGAAGATAAATAAAATATTAATTAAAATTATTTAAATACAGTATTTATAATCCCATACAAACATAATATTTGACTTGGACATGCCACTGGAAAACTGTTTCAGAATCCTTTTAAGTATTAATTAATTTATGATTTTAAAATTAATGTTAAATGTTCCAATTATATATTGAAATTTGGTGTTAAAATCTAGAAACAACTAATTATATCATTTTTTTATAAGTACTACATTTTCTATAAAACGCCCCTTCAGTTACTCTATTCTGTGTTATACATACCAGTTTATTAAATTAACAGCTTAATAGCATTTAGCACAAAGATAAACTCTTGCTACACATTTTAAAATCTAATTAAGCTCTTAATGCAATATTACAAAAAGTACGAAAAATACAACTCGGCAATCTAATAAAAGACTTTTACTCTGGGCTAATTGGCAAAATTCATGGAAAAGTTATTTACCAGCAATTTTATTGCTGGAATCGAATTATAAGATCCTATATATTATTAATATAGGTATGCAAAGTCCGCAGATAGTGTGCTACTTTTTTTATAAACAAAATGGCGCCGACAAATCGTATTTTTTTCAATTATTGCTCTATAACTCCGAAGATTTAAGCTTTACACCAAAAACCCTCAAATAAAAATTCACCCAATTTAATTTCACTCCCGATTTGCTCCGACGAAAATTTTCCTCGGAAAATGTGGGTTTTCCCAACAAAATCTCGAATTTTCAAATAAATTTTTTGGGCCAGTAATTATTTATCAATAATTATATAGCTTGGTGAAATAAAAGCTTTCTTGGTATAGATTATAAATTCAGAAGCCGGTGAAAATGAAACGAATATTTTAGCAACAATTCAATTGTTAATTAACAATTTACAGTCGCAATAACAACCAAAATAATCATGAGACATTGATCAAACTTAGAAAGATTATAAAGGTGTGATGCCTATTTAATATTTTGACGACAAAATATAAATTTTTTCATTTTTTTGCATAATCTTTAAATGTTTAAAAAATTGTTATAAACAAATTAACATTTCTCAGAAATTGTTTATTATATTCTAATTTAAAAAAATACTTAAAATGCGTATTTCATAGGTCTTGAAAATGAATGCTTTAAAAATTTTTTATAACCATTTGCAAAAAAGTTATGAAACAGCAAAGTAAATATACGATATCTCTCCGTTGTTTATAATTTGTTTTAATTGTTTCAAAGCTTAAATGTGAGTCTATGGTACAAACTAATTACTCACAAAGAATGTCAAAAATTAGTGCAATGGCTATATTTTAATCAAAGATTAAAAATACTTTTTTTTTGTAATTTTTAGCGCAAAAGTAGGCCTGATACAGAGTCGGAGCTAAAATGTTCACTCGAAGCGACTGACACGCAGCATACATTATTTATTAAAAGTGTACGTTGCGCGGCCGGTCGTCGCTCCGAGTGAAAATTTTAGCTACAGTACTGTATTAGTCTACTTTCACGCGTGTAAATTACAAAAAAATATATTTATAATCTTTATTTAAAATATAACCATTTAACTGATAATCGATATTTTTTTGTAAATAATTAGCTTGTACTTTAAACTCACTTCTACGCTTTGAAAGAATTAAAAAAAAATTATAAACACCGTAGTAATCGTATGTTTACTTTGCTGTTTCATGCAAATGGTTGCAAAAAAGTTTTAAAGCATTCATTTTCAAGATATTTGAAATACGCATTTTAGCTATTTTTTAAAATTATAATATAATAAAAACTTTCTGAGAAACGTTAATTTGTTCATAACTATTTTTTTTAAACATTTAAAGATTTTGCAAAAAATAAAAAAATAATATTTTATCGACAAAATGTTAAATAGGCATCTCATCTTTATAAGATTTCAAAGTTTGATCAGTGTATCATAATTATTTTGGCTATTATTGCGACCGTAAATTATTAATTAACAATTGAATTGTTGCTAAAATATTAGTTTAATTTTCACCAGCTTCTGGAACTATAATCTAAACCAAGAAGGCTTTTAAGTCACCAAATTATTTAATTATTGGTAGATAATTACTTATCTAAAACTTTCTTCGAAAATTAAAGATTTTGTTGGGAAAACCCGCATTTTCCGAGGAAAATTTTCGTCGGAGCAGATCGGGAAAAACACGTCTCTATGCAGAATTTAATCACGGTGAATTTTTATTTGGGTGTTTTTGATGTAAAGTTAAAATCTTCGGAGTTATAGAGCAATAATTGAAAAAAAAAACAAGATTTTCGGGCGCCATTTTGTTTATAAAAAAAGTAGCACACTATCTGAGGACTTTGCATACCTATATTAATAATATATAGGATCTTATAATTCGATTCCAGCAATAAAATTGCTGGTAAATAACTTTTCCCAAAAATGGCCTATTCTCCGATAATCAGCCCAGACTATTTCTAAACATGTGGGTGGCGCCAAAATGAATTTATCCCCTTTAATACAGTTTTTTGTCTACGTCTACAGTGCATTTTCTCATAATTGGGAATTAGTGCTTTTTGTAACCAAAGTATACTTAATTGAGACTAAACATCTGAACGTATAATTATATTTTAGAAAGAAAGGTTCGTGTATCTAGGAATCTTTAGATTGGAATATTCTACTAATGCTAACCACAGTAACCACTCAAAATTAAAACAAATGCAACACAGATGTGGTTGAAAGATTAGTTCAATAGAAAATATGAGAGGAAGTGAGGAAGGAGGTAGTAAAGAAAGGGGTAAAGAGTGATGTTAGGAAAAGGGAAGGAACATCACATTGTTGTTATAATTAAATGTGTTTTATCATTCGGTTGAAGATACCTGTAATTAAATCAGTTCACTATACATTCTATTCACATCGTAAGGCTTTTCGGAAGATTAGATAGGAAAGCAACTTATTATACAGGGTGTTTCATTAACAATTGTCCATATCGTAACTGGAGAAACCTTAGCACAAAATACGAAGATTTATTCTTCCTTACCGAGATACAGAGTGTTTTATTACAAATGTTTTAAAATGATTTTAGCCCATGGTTAAAGCACCTTTTAATATTTTTTGTTCAAACTTGACACACAGTTTACACATGCTATGTTACTTTAACCAGTCTTAAAAGATAGTTTTCCGCTGTTACCAGAGGCGTGCTGTAGGGATATATACTTCCTTTTCGCCCCTTCCCCCTTACAATCTACGCCACTGTCGTAATAATCATTTCAGCATGTTTTTTTGATTCTTCGTTACTTTTTACGTAAATATCATCCTTTGTCTCAATGCGATAGAGTAAGTAGTTTTCAAGTTATTTGCATTTTAATGTAATGGATTCAATAAGATTATGTATTTTAAACCCATAATCTTATTGAATGTTGGTACATGTTCTTCTTTCACGTGACAGAAACTGCACAGGGCATCATCTGACAATATCATCAGCTTCAATTGCTTATTGGGTCTGCTGTAAATTTTGGCGAATATTCTGTAATGAATTTGTTTCTTCTGTATTTGTCCTGCTAAATCCCTCCACTATTCCATAGATTTGTGAGCTACTCACTTTCTTGTAGCCGTTCACCCTTAGAAGGGATCCGGTCCAACGAATGGCATTGATGAACGTTGTTTGGCAATTTCATCTGTTTTTGCATTGCTCTTATGACTCTCGTGACCCGGTATTCAGGCTACCGTAAGCTTGCTACGGTCTCCTAGTTTATTAAGGGAACTCACACAGTCACATACTTGCTTAGAATTGACCTCTGCAGAATTGATAGCATTATGTGCTGCCTGGTTATCTCTAGGTGGCTATTGAACGCAACGTTCTTTCCTGTCTTTTTATTTCTTTGACGTAGTAATGGGTTATATATAAACTATATACTCAGAAATCAGCAAATTCAACTACATCTTAGATCTAAAGTTTTTGGTGCATGCATTATTCCGATATTAACATATGGGGCACAAACATGGACAATCACAAAAAAGAATATGAACATCTCAGAGTCACTCAACACGCGATGGAAAGAGCAATGCTTGGCATATCACTTAAGGACACTAAAACAAACACCTGGATAAGACAGAAAACCAAAGTCACCGATGTGGTACAAACATCACTAAAATTGAAATGGGAATACACGCTGGACATGTAGCTAGGAGTGATCTTATCAAATGGCACAGAACAATTCTAACCTGGAGACCATACGAACACAAAAGACCCAGAGGCAGACCTTCTATGAGATGCACAGATGATCTGAAACGAACTGCCGGGAAAAATTGGCTACAAGTAGCGTACAACAAAAAACAATGGAAAGGAAGACTTGAAGAGGCTTATGTTCAGATGTGGACGTGAATGGCTAGACGAAGAAGAAGAAGTAGTAATGGGTTGTCGTTATTTCTGGCTGGAAAACTGAGACATTCTTAGAGAGACTTACCGGGAAATGTTCCCTTGATTTGCCCCTACGATGCCGACTACAACACCTTTCGATATTTTTGAGCCATCAGTGTACCAGGTAGCAGCAGCTTGTATGGCTACACCTCTCTTCCAGTCTTCCCTGCCTTATATATTGATTTTGAACTTATTTTCAAAGATATATCTCGTAGCTGTTGCATCGATAGGTTGCCTCATCACAATATCTGCTTTTAGCTCCTCGATTGAGTTTCTATTGTCACCACCATACATCTGGCTTAAATGTTGCTTACTATGCATTAATCTGTGGGAAGATACTTCTGATGCCGCTTCTTTAATACTTTTTTTTTTTAAATTGTTCCTGTATCTTTGCAATTATCAATGCAATGTAGTCTCAATTCTATTTGGTTTTGGCGTGACATTTTTTTAATGATTATTCTTATATTTTTGTAGTATTTTGTCGTTTTTCTACAAATTTTGTCCTTAATATTGTTTTATATATCACATTTTTCTTATAATTAAATGTTCTTGAATCATCCGGTTCAAGACACTTTTAATGAAATCACTTCATTACGTTCTTTTCACATTCCAAGTCTTTTCGGAAGATTAGATAGCAAAACAACTTATATAATTGAATGTCGACAACTTTAATTTCACTTAATATCTTTATTGTAAGGTATCTGTTGTTCCCAGGTTAGTTTTATGTGGGAGCGAAAGACAATAATGTTTTTTATGATTGTATCTATTTGGCTGATGAATTTTAATAAATAGTCAAGATATAATGTGTCTTGTTTGTGTAAAAAGGAAAGTCATCTTGTAATCTGAGTAAAAGAATTAGAATATTATATTAACTTTCCTTTATTATATTTAGATTCGGATTACTACATTTTCAGAATTTCTTTAAGTGTTGAATAACAGACATTTTTTAAAAGAAACTAGTAACAGAATGCAATATATGAAATTGTGTATGTTAATAAAGTATTGATGATCTTTTTTGGGAAGAATCTATAATCATTTTTATGTAACATTATTTTTTCCGATCTGATACATGTTATTTGAACAATATTTGCAATAAAATAAGAGGCAATATTGATAAATATCATCATCATCATCACCATCAACAGCTATTCCATCCATCATAGGATGTAAGCCTCCCTTAGGTGTATCCACTTATATCCGTTTGCTGTTTTTTGCATGCATTCGTTGCCAGCCATTCACTTGATGTTATCAGTCCATCTTGTTTGAGGTCTACCTTCTTTTGCTTGCCCTTGGTCACCATTGGAGAATTCGCTTTGTCTAACGGCTGTCTTCCATTCTTCCTATGTGTCCTGCCCAGATCCATTTTAACATGGCACTCTTCTGCAGGCGCGGATACAGAGGGGATCCATGGACGCCCCTATTGTATTTAGTCTATAAGTATTTTTTTATTATTTATTCTTTTTTTCTGTCAACTCTAAACTTCAAGCGATCATTAGAACAGTAAATATACACGACAACCGCTTCCAAAGAATTGAAAGAAGCCATAAAATCAAATAAAAGCAGCGTTCTCTGAAAAATAAACTGCAGGCGCATTTGTTTGGGTACCGATGGAACCATATACTGATATATTTTTCTCAATTCAAAGAATAGGCACGTCTCAAATTTGCAATACAATGAAGATATCTAGTAAAATTTTAATTTTACTTAATAATCCAGGTGTACCCATTGATAGTACAAAGGTTAATCTTAACACCTACAGCTAATGCAGACTTAATGCAGTTCATAAAAAAGCCATGTTCTGAAGTAAGATCTCGGTCTACTAATGTTGCCTATGGTAATAATAGGGCTATAGTCCGTTCTTTAACGGTAAAATATTTCAAAACCTCTAAATTTTAAAGAACCGCTTGGATTGACATAAAATTTGGCATACACATAGTTAACAAGTCAAAGAAAAAAAGTGATATTGTGCCGATATGTGCTTTTAGCCCTGGGGGTGGTTTTCACCCCCTCTTGGGGGTGAAAAAATATTCGTTCAAAGAAAGTCAGGAAATGGATAAACTGGCTAATTTTAAGTAACTTTTGTCCTATAGCGTTTTTTCACTAAGTCAATACTTTTCGAGTTATTTGGCAGTAAATCTGTTCATTTTTTTCAACAAAATAACCACGCTTTTAGACGGTTTTTCGCAAATAACTCAAATAGTAAGTATTTTGTCGAAAAAAACATTCTTAGAAAAAATATAGCCTGTAAAAAATTTAACAAAATGGTGTATACATCACGTCTCTACACCTAGTAGAAGCAGAGTTATAGCTAATGAAAAATAAATTCATATTCGTCAAATTCCAAATGGAATACTTTAACGTGAAATAACCAAAAATGAAGCACATCTTGGGGGAAACTCATTACAACTTATTTAAAGTGATTAAAAAAATCTTCATTTTTGTTTTACAAAAAAATTTCTAGCATCAAAATTAAACAAGTTACGCTCAAAATAAAGTTAGTCCCTTTTGGTTTTGGTAAAAAAATCGAGAAAATCACCCCCTAATTACTATCTTAAATGAACTTAATCGTTACGACTTCACAAGTTTCTTGACTCGTGTATATATTGTTTATATGATCTGTAAGTTTCATCGATTCAAAGTCTTTATTATTGAAAGGGCTCTAGTTAAAAGGGGTTGAACGAGTCACTGATCACGAATGTATGCAAATTTTGAAACACCAAATCTTAATAAATTTTTGTCTAACAGAAAAAAAAAATACATGATATTCATAAAAGCAAATCTGACTTTTCTTGGTTTTCGAGATTTTTGGTATCTCTTAACAATTTTTAAGTTATTTTGAAAAAAAGCATATTTTTCAAAATTTAAATTTTTAAAAATTTTACTTTGAAACCAAATTTTTTCAAAAATAAGCACTTTGACTCGATGAAACTTACAGATCATATAAACACAACATAAGTAAAATAATTTGGGGAGCGGTAACGATTAATTTCATTTAAGTTAATAATTAGGGGTTGGTCTTCCCGATTTTTTTTTGCAAGATCAAAAGGGACCAACTTTATTTTGAGCGTAACTTGCTTAAATTTAATGCTAGAAACTTTCTGTAAAAACAGAAATAAAGATTTTTTAAAACACTTTAAAAAAGTTATAATGGGTTTTCCCCAAAAAGTGCTTAATATTTTGGATATTTCACGTCGAAATATTCTACTTGAAATTTGGTGAATATGAATCTATTTTTTATTGGCTATAACTCTGGTTCTACGACATCCAGTGACCTAACCCGTACACCATTTTTTTTACTTTTTTATAAGCTATATTTTTGCTAAGAATGTTTTTTTCGACAAAATACTTACTTTTTGAGTTATTTGCGAAAAACCGTCTAAAAATGTGGTTATTTTGTTGAAAAATTAACATATTCACTCGCAAATAACTCGAAAAGTGTTGACTTGGCGAAAAAGCTCTATAGAACAAAAGTTACTTAAAATTAGTCAGTTTACCCATTTCCGGACTTATTTTGGACATCTATTTTTTCAACCCCAAGAGGGTGTGAAAGTCACCCCCAGGGCAAAAGCACACATCGGCACAATATCACTTTTTTTCTTTGACATGTAAGCTATACGCATGCCAAAATTTCATGTCAATCCAAGCGGTTCTTTAAAATTTAGAGCAAAAATCGTGAAAGAATGGACTACTACGTTAACGTCAGATGTCGGAAACTGCAGTATTGGTGTAAATATAAATATTTTCACCAAAATTAGTTACGTGTGATACAGGTTCAGCAGTTCCTAATTATAACGATATCGGTTGCTTTGTGGGTATCAAAAAGAGCAGTGACGAGTTAAAATATCGTGTCCTAACTGATCATTGGGTTCCTGAAAGAGAATACAGATTTCCAACGACATTAGAATCGGGACATTCAAGACAATTCCTGCTTATGTTGGTAAATAAATTCCAGTGGCTATCTTACAGCAAGACAGATGAAGGTGCTTACTGCCGTGTGTGTATTTTATTCGGGCCTAAAGTGGGGGCTCAAAGCAAAATCGCGTTACAAAGCTTACGTTACTAATCCTCTTCGGAAATTCAAGAAAGCGTGTGAAATATTAAGGAGCCACTCTGATAATGACTATAATAATAGTAACTTTTAAAAAGTGTAAAAATAACAAAAACAATAATAATAAAGTCATCCTGAAGAGCCTTTTAGAGAACATAAAACAGCTAGGACTTAATGAAAATCTCTATAAGACCACGTAGAAAGCCAGCTATTCTCAAAATCCAGATGTGTAAGAAAAGAAATCAAAATATTCTTGTCAGAAGCAGAATTTAGTTTTAAAACAAGTAAAATAATTTCATCATCATTCATCATAGTCTATGTTTCCAACAATGCCTATATTAGCACTTGGTAAAATAAGGGTTTTGTATATTACTATTTTGCTTTTGATTTCTTTTATGGTGGAGTCTTCAATGGTCACAATTATGCAAAAAATACGTAAATTTTTCTCAAAGCTAGAATTTTTGTTGTAAAATTATGAGCAATATTTTTGGCTTGAAATGAAACAGTCAAGTTGTTTTATCGTCTATATTTGGACGGGAGTGGTTATTTAAACTAATTACATTAACATATATAAACAAGTAAATACTAAATCATGCAAAACAAATTGTGGAACATCTAAATTTAACAATTTAATATGCAGATGCAAGCAAACAATTTTATTAATAAACAAATATACAATGCAAATGCAAAACTGAAGATTATTTTCAAATTTAGTATTCTAGAAACTTTGACGTTTTCTCTACGTTTTCAATCTGTGATTGATTTGAATCAGTTTCATAAAGTTTTTTAAAAATCATTGCAAGTGTCTCAGTGATACACCTGGATTTTTTCAATTTTTCCTTAAAAAACTTTTCACCATTTATGTCCGTTCTTGAGATTACTTTACCTATGTAATAAACATCTCTCATGTCTTTAGCCTCAAGCTTAACAAAGACAAAATCTTCAACATTTGGGTCTTCATCAAGACCCAAATACAGGCTTAAATTTTGAAGGATAAACTCTTTCTTGTTGGTCATTATCAGTGTCTGAAAACTTCTCTTCACTGTTACTAGAAGCACTAATTTCAAATTCCTCGCTGCTCTCACTTGAAACGTAGTGTTGTATGTTTGACTGCAAAAATTCTGTCTCATTGTGGCCCAATGTATCCATCTCGTTGTGGTCCAATACACAGTATTTTACTCTTTTGTTGTTATAACCGATTTAAACATAGAAACTCAAAATGTAAATATCATGAAATTCAACTACATATATAAACATGTGTTATAATATGTTAGTTATAAAAAGTAACAGAATATCTGCTTAACTGGGTAATATTTTGTGATGAAAAACTTCTGGTGTCGAAAAAGTACGAAAGTCAAACAATCTGTAATAGAGTGATAGCAGCCATTGGTAATGTAGGGCTATGGGTAAAGATGAAATTCATAGAACTGCTCATAGAGTGCAGCACCTGTCAAGCCCCGCTACATTTAAATATTTTAACTGTCTCATAGTGACCCACTCTACCCTACATAATTATTCCTATACTGTACTAAAAAACTGAAAATGTATGTTATTATGTAATATTTCGATTCTGGTTATTATATCATCAATGTGTGAGTGACAATTTACAGTATGTGTCAATGAGTGATAATTTACATTTAATCAGCTGCTAAGCTATTAAAAACTGTTTACACGTTCCTTTTCATCTCCATTAAGAGAAAGAAGACATTGATCTATATTAATCTTTTCAACTGCTATCCACTTTGTCTTTGAAATGTTGATTTTAATTTTAAAGCCTCTCCGATGACTTGTTTCACTGACTAGATTTACTAATATCTGGAGATCTTGTAAATTTTCTGCACGAATGGTGGTATCGCCAGCGTATCTGATATTGTCGATTACTTCAGAAGTAGAGAATCTCCGCCTAGACTTATTCCCTCTTGTCTGTCATCCAAACCCTCCCTAAAGATTTTTCTGTAGCTTCCGAGAAGGTTCGTTTTTTTCTGTCACTTCCAAATGTAATGCGTTAGAGAGAATTCGATTATCTGTGACGCACTGAAAAAAGGCTTTAGTACTAGGACGATCTGTAGTTCATTGACCATTTGTAAATCCAAATTGCTTATTATCCATTCTACTTTCGTCTCGTACTACTTTAAATACTTTTTTAAATAATATCTCAAAATTATTCATTGTAGAGGCATTTTAAAGATGAAACTACGACTATGAAACGACGTTAATTCGATTAAGAAAGTATATTGACGGCTCTTTGATTTTGGTCATATATTACTTAAGGACGACAGTGTGGAAACACATGAGGGACTAATTATCGATTTCATAGAATTCATTAAATGCCATGGCGACGTGCTAGTCAAAATGCAGACAAAATGCCCTGCTTTTAGTACACACATGCGAGACACATTCGAAATGATGTGCTTAGTTTAATGAACTTATCCATATACGGGCTCTCACCAATAGTTGCCATTGCTTTTATTAGAATTAATGAAAATATATTACTCTTTACAATTTTAGTCACCAAGACATTTATTATATTACACGGAGTGGTATTTTCATATTATGTGTACGTCAAATACGTAATACACAGGAAAATAATAATACATAGTTTGTCATACACTATTATTAAGATCTATAAACCAAATTGTAAAAATAACATATATTAAGAAAGCACTGTTGGTTGGATTTAAAATAAGAAGATATAAAATTTATTGGTCAATTCAAACGTAAAATAAAATTACATCATTGACGGCAACATAAAAACACAAATATTAATGAAAGTTTAAATATTATAAAGTTATTGAATGTTAGATTATTACATATTACAGGAGTATTACAACCAAACTTAGTGGGTGTAAATAACACTGGTCAACAGAATTTTAAGTCCCAGTTCTGTACCTCTGATTTTGATTACTTATGCCTAATTAAAAAAGAAAAAATATTTTCAACTAATAAAGTTTGCTTTTGTACTTACCAGAACAAAATTTGGAATTTTATGAAAAAGCTCTATTTTTTAATTTAAATTATTTTTAAAAGTAAATAAATTTTGAAGTATATATTTTTACTAACTTTTTATAAAAGACGGCATAATATATAAAACCCATAAATACACAAAAACAATACAAGTAAAACTTTACAACATGAACAGTTTTGGTATTTCTATTGTTTAAACAAGGACTGTCTCGTAGGAGCCCCCAAACGTAGTTACCATTATGTTCTCATTATATTGTCCTTGATACCGTTAATCCAAGTTCATTACATCTTGGTCAGTGGTGTCATCGTGTGGGAACGCGTGGTAACGCCGTTCCTGCACTGGTTAAGAAAAGAAAAAAAATAATAGAGAATTTAGGTTTTATAAACAAAAATTAGGAGTGCGTTCCGGCACTGCGTTCCCGCACTGCTAATTTTGTCATGACACCACTGATCTTGGTAAAGGCATTCCCCATGCTTTTCTGAATATGCACCCAGGTTGTCTACTGATACAAGTGAGCATGTAGCATGGGTACTTTAAGAGACATTGTGCAACCTGTGACTTTGAAGCTGTCAAGCATATTAAAAATAAGCTCTTTGTAATTGTCAGTCTCTGATAGTTTCGGAAAAATTGATTTAAAAATTGAAAGCCGTCAGAATCTTGACGAAGAGCCTTTGTGAGACTTAATTTTATATGCAATGGGGACATTAAAGCATGAAGGGGCTCCACATTTGAAACTAGCTCCGAAGAGACCATGAGTGTTGCTGGTAGTAAAGTACAGCGGCTCTAGGATCCTATAAGCAAAGGTGTATGGATCTTTAGTGTGTCCACCTTGTATTTGCACCAGAAAACCAACCATGTTGAAGTCCTCTATCACTGACCAGACGCACTCTTCATATTTTAAAACTTCTTGGGCAATATAGAATGAGCCAGAGGAAGAGGTGGAAGTCTATTTCCATTGTGAAGAAGCTTCTTGTAGAGCTGTCAAACAAAATTTTTTGGCTCCCACTTTAGTGAATGCGCAACAAATATAATATAAATTACAAATATAATATAATATAATAAATGGTCTGTGTCCATTGAACTGGCAAGAACCACAAGTTCTTAACGAGCAGGGAACCATGTTGCCCTTTGAGCACTCCTAGCACATTTCATCTTATAACATCGACTAGGAGTCGCTACAAATACCACTTAATTATTATGTAAACCATTAATATCGACGTAACCTTTTTCAAAAAGTTGCTAGTTTCTTTTACGAAGCAGAACGCACTGAGGATGATCTGATTCAGATTGAAAACGTTTTGCAAATCCTTTTGGAGGACTTTTATGTTTTTTAATAAAACTTTTTATACCATTATACAAAGGAAGTTTTTACTTCTGTATGGTTTTTTTAACTATGGTATACAGCCAGCTACGGGGACTTTCCCATTTATTTTGTTTTTATTTTAAATATAATAAAAACAGTCTACGTAATTTTTATACTTTTTGGAAGACATTTGTAGGCCTTTCGATACATAAAATACATTATTCCACTGCAATGCTCACGCCTACACTACAATATCAGTGTCCCACTTCTCGCTTCACACCATCTTTACACCTACAGTCCCCCCTCACCCCTCTCTAGCGTCTTAAATACAACGAATCCTCAAAAAATCTGCCAAAACGCCGTATACTTATTTTTCATTATCTTAAGGTACAAAAGCAAACTTTATTTATATTTTATTTTATTTAGTTTCTGCTTAATTTTCGATGTATACAAATAGAAAATATTAACTAAATAACAGACTCAAAAAAATTTTTTTTTGTTTACCGGAGTAAAGTAAAAATATGATTAAAACATCCAAAATGGCAAGGCCGGCTTAACCCTTTCGCTACGGATGACGTCAAAAGACGTGTTTGTTAACATTGATTAGATAAGAAACCACTCAACATATTACCGGAGGCTGCCAGGCATTTGCTGCAACTGAGTATAAGGAACACTAGAAAATATCATGCATCAAGAGACAAGACATAGGCATCAAACTGGGACTTATCCAAACAAACCATATCCCATACTATCAATATATTCCGGAGAGTATGCTTGATAATGGGAGTCCCAGATAACTGAGACGTCCCAGAATGCGATGGAGAGATAACATCCAAGCAGATCTCCGAAAAATGAACATCCCATTTGACCCTAGGTTGATGGAAGACCGAACAAATTGGAAGAAAGTTGTACAGTCAGCCAGGAACCACCCAGGTTTGTAGCGCTACGTGATGATGATGATGATGATGCTTGATAATAACAGCTACAAGCTATATTGGGACCGCACTGTACTCACAGACCAAACAGTGGCACATAATAGACCAGATGTTATTAGTTAATAAATTAAAGAGATAAACAACACTCATTAATGTGGCGATACCAAATAGGAATAACCTACGTAAATAACCTAAGAAATACAAATACGAAGACAATGGAGAATGCAAAGTACTCAGACATACCTATTATAGTCTCTACTACTGGAGTCATTCCGAAGAACCTCTTAGAAAACATAAAAATGCTGGGTGTGAATGAACAACTCTACAAGACCATGCAGAAAGATGACCACTGATGCTAGGATGCTACTCTCGACGGCCAGATGTGTACGAAAATTATTGGGAGATACTCCTGCATTCCAAGTCATCTAGAGCTCGATAACACGGAAAGAGTCCCACCAGAGCTCAATAATAATATGTAATAATAATGATAATACTAATGACAAATAATTGTACCAGTAACCCACTCACACGAAATGGCAAGTAAAGCATGTAACGATTATAAGCCAAGTACAGGAAGCATCCATAAACCACGTCGTAGAAAAGGGGAGGGGGCTTTTGCTTATTACGACGGTATGCGACAGGAGGAGGGTGCCATGAGTGCACATTTGACGTCGTTTGGTATATTTTGTTGTCTTTTGTCCAAATAAAGCTAATTAGTTGTGCAGTGAATTGAGGGAAAAAAGTACGCGGATATTAATGAACTACATTTTAGTAATGATTTGGATACATTCGTAAATAAAGTTTGAGAGTTAACTTTTAAAAATTAAGAAATAACATAACTCGACATAACACGACTCTAAATGACGTCGATTTACGATGGAAGGGTGGAAGGGGGGAGGTATTAAAAACTCCATAATTTTTCCGACGTAGTTTATGGACGTTCCCTAAACACGAGTCGTTTGAGCCTGCGGCAATCTTCAATAATAATCGATAAGGGTCATGGCTTTTCAAAAAGCAACATAATTTATTAGCCCGACTTTTGACATTAAACCGTGAACCATTCGGAGTTTAAATTCAAAATATATACAATTTTATTAGTTATTATAAATTTAATTATATAAAAAAGACTGCTTGCGTCGCTATTCCACTAATTAAATCGCTAAAAAATCAGAATGTGGAATATTTTTTTTCTGTATATTTACACAGAGTTTATAGCTGTTTGTACGGTAGACTTACTTAAACATGTAAACATTAATGTCGGTATTATCTTATCTTATCATGAAGAAAATGGAATATTGCTAAACTAAACAACTAAATGTTTATGTATACCCCGTTATTTAAAAAGACTTGAGATGTAATAGAAATCGATTATTTATCAATACGAAATATTTGATTAGTTACTCATCGTAAACACTGATAGGCCTGGATCCCGCGTACCAACAAAAAGTTGATTAATAGCAAGCTGAAAATTTGTTAATAGCTTAACAGTGTCTAGTCGGACAAACTTTGATGTATGGGAACACTGGAACAGGGGAAGTTTTAATTGTGGAACGTGATTTTAATAATAATTGTGGAACGTGTCATCCTGACAAGTTTATGAATGTGAAAACTAGCAGGTTGCTTTTAAGTTTATTTAATAGCAAACTTTATATAATATATGAAAAAATGTTTGTCCGACAAATATGTTGGGCATCTTAATAAGTTAGACACGTAGAAGATATCAAATCGCGGGGATTATATTGGTGGTAAACAGCAGTCTGATTTTTTGCATGAGAGTTTAATGAAAGGGTAACAAATCAATTGGAAGTTCTGTCCGACAAAATACTTGGGACGTTTTCGTAGTCTGACGTTCGAAACCTGTACCCTGTTCCACAATTAAAACTTCTCCTGTTCCAGTGTTCCCGTACATTAAAGTTTGTCCGACTAGACACCGTTAAGCTTTTAACAAATTTCAGCTTGATATTAATAAACTTTTTTTTCGTACACGGGATCCAGGCCTATGATATTCCTTTTACTTTATTAACGTAAGAATATAATAGCTTGTGGACTGAGATGGAATTAGGGGCCAGGCAGAAATAAAACGGGAAACAGTCCACGAATTTCTCTAAATATAAAAATGTGTAAAAAAAATTGATCGTTTCAATGGATGTTTGCTTTGTTTGTGTATACAGGGTGTCCCGGAAAATAGTGCGTTCCTTAAAGGTATAGGTAGAAGGCACCATGTAGAACAAAAAACTCTTATAACATTTATTTCTAAATGCAACCGTTTGACCAAAAAATTAAAATGTATTTTGGTATCCAAATTTAAATCTGACAACTATGTGCGGTACGCAAATTTAAGCATAGACAGTCCCATGTAAATAGATAGAAGATGATAGTAAACAGATAGTTTTAAAGAATCCTGTTTAGTGTCAATGCCGAAAATGTTTTCGAATAGTGAGTGTATTACCTATTATGTTATTACCTATGAATGGTGTTTGTGAAAGGTTACTTGAAACATCTATTCGGTATATTAATTATTTTCAAGTAAGTACAACTTAGTTATTTCAGTTCACAAGTAAACAAATTACTGAGACATTATCTGGTGTATTTAAGTTCCACTGTAAACTATTAAAACTATGTAATTCAGTTAAAGCCCTCAGCAATACTCAGCATTCAACCCATTTAAACCTTACTAAATACATAATACTAGTTTAGTTAAAAGATGTGTTTTTATGTTTAAAGATGTGTAATTCGTTTAAAATTATGCAATAAGCATTTCAATACATTTCAAAAGAAAATAATTTTAGTAAACAAATAGTAAATACATAAGTATTACCTACTATTAGGTTGGATTATTTTAAATACTGTTAATCACAATCACAAACGAGTTCTTATTATGTTATTATGCCGCAGCGCGTACGATGTTGCCAGTTTATTAAAATTTCCAAACATTAAAATACAGGTATATGGAAAACAATGTTAACTTTTTTTTGGAAACGGTTAACTTTAGAAAAAAATGGTATAGGACTTTTTTGTTCCAAATTGTGTATTCTCTCCATACCTTAAAGGAACGCACTATTTTCCGGGACACCCTGTATGTGATATGGACGTGGACTTAATTAATATGGACTTGGGACGATGGGTAAAATTTAAGATAACTTTAGTTTTAAGAAATGTACAAGAAAACAATTTTTGTTTCCAAAAATCCTACTGTTATGTAATTAAATTAATAAGAAATAATTTGCAAATGGACGCGACATCTTTTAAAAACAACGAGACGGATTGTGTAATGCATATCGTAGATTCCTCATGTCTACTCATTTATCGCCCGTTTTCCTTGTAAATGTTGTAGAAGGATCGCGTACAGGTAAAAATCAGAGTTTGTTTCCGACTTAAGAAATCTTTTATCTTTTAAATTTCTCATTGCTTTTAATAGATGTCTCTATTACGTTCATTTGCAAATTATTTCTTATTAATTTGTTTACATGACAGTTGGATTTGCTTTCGATTCAGAGCACACCACGGACTGGTCTGAAGAGATCAAGAGGTCAAAATGTACATAAGCAGATGGTGGTGGTCTCTAAAATTAGTATGGTATAATTAGTCCAGGGCCCATCTGTTTTGAGATGGACGTTGAGAGGTGACTCAAATTTTTTTGCAGAAATTGCTTGAAAATAAATCGAATAATAATATTTGAGTTATCCTCCCTCTCAAAAAGGTCCGGAACATTGTTTAAATAATTAAAATGTCAAAAAATGAAGGAAAAATTCGATTTTTTTCTTCGTTTTTTGATTATAACTTTAAAAGTATTCATTTCCCAGAAAAGATGTACTGACATAAAAGTTGCGTAATTAAATTTCCTACAATATAGAATTAGTTAAAAGTTGAAAAAATAGTCACCCTTGTTGCAAAATAGCAATATTTGCGAAAAAACCATACAAAAACAAGTATTCGCATTTTACGTTTTTCAACCATTTATGCTACACTTATGACCTTCATGTTTTACCCAGAAAAACTTTATGATACAGTAAAACAATACTGTAAATTTCATTACGATCGGTTTAATAGATTTTGCAAAATAAATTTTGAAATCCAGCTTTCGCAAAAACAATTCATTTTTTCAAAATGTTACAGGACTGAAAATAAAGCAGATAGCAAGTTGAAATTTTTTTTGCGTATAGAAGTGTACTGTATCTTTCATTTGCAATTTGCAAAATTAAAATCGATTAACTACCACGGCGTCAGGAATTTTTTTAAATAAACATTAGTTATTGGTGCTACACGCAGGACAGCGGTGTTCGATTCATATGAAGTTGCTTTCCACCAAAATTTATTCCAATCTTCATCTAATATATTATTTTTTTACTCTATATTTTGTTGTATTTTAATATTTTAATTCCACAAAAATCAAATTAATTTTATTATTGTTTCTGAAATATTGTTTAAAGAATTGTATATGTTTAAAAATAATAAACATTTATTCTCAAGTTAAAATATATGAACAAAGAAAGTTTTTGCTAAAAAAAGTGTTATTTCAAAGGATAGAGTATGTGTTTTTATTTTGCAATAAACAAATATATCTATTTATATCGAAATGTAATAAAAATTAAAATGTATCAATAATTATCAAAGGTCATTGGAATGCCCAATCAGAGCAAACTATCCGGTGTCCTGCGCGCAACACCAATAATTAATGTTAATTTAAAAAAATTCCTGACGCCGTGGTGATTAATAGATTTTAGTTTTGCAAATTGAAAATGAAAGGTACAAAAAAAAACTTCTATAAGCAAAAAAAAAATTCAACTTGCTATCTGCTTTATTTTCAGTCCTGTACCAGTTTGAAAAAATGAATTTTTTTTGCGAAAGCTGGATTGCAAAATTTATTTTGCAAAATCTATTGAACCGATCTTAATGAAATTTACATTATTGTTTAACTGTATCATATAATTTTTCTGGGTGAAATTTGAAGGTCCTAAGTTTAGCCTAAATGGTTGAAAAACGTAAAATGCGAATACTTGTTTTTGTATAGTTTTTTCCCAATTATTGCTATTTTGCAACAAGGGTGACTATTTTTTAAATTTTAAACCAACTCTATATTATAGGAAATTTAATTACACAACTTTTATGTCAATACAACTTTTCTCGGAAATGAATACTCTTAAAGTTATAATCAATAAACGAAGAAAAAAATCGAATTTTTCCTTCATTTTTTGACATTTTGATTATTTAAACAATGTTCCGGACCTTTTTGAGAGGGAGGATAACTCAAATATTATTAATTGGGTTATTTTCAAGCAATTTCTGCAAAAAAATTTGAGTCACCTCTCAACGTCCAAATGTACTAATATTTTTACAGATGCGCCCTGGTCTAAATTAGATCCAAACCCAGACATCCAAAGTGAAAGTTATTCTCTAACACCAAATTGTTCTATATGGTCCACATAATGTTCAGAAAAAAGTCACACCATTTTGAGCGTCGGGTTTGCGGGGGAGAGGGGGGAGAAATCGGTAAATTCGTAGTTTTTTAAGTTTTTCGTCAATATTTCTAAAACTATGCGGTTTAGCATGAACAACCTTCTATACAAAAATGTTCTACATTAAATTTCAAATAAAAAAGGCCCTATGCATAATCCTTCTAAAATGAACGGTTCCAAAGTTACAGAGGTAGTATAGTATAATTGGTCCAAAAAAGGCCTAACCCAGACATTAAAAGTAAAAGTTTTCCTCCAACACTAAATTGTTCTATATGGTCCAGATATTGTTCAGTAAAAAATTACACCATTTTGAGCGTCCGGTTTGGGGGGGAGATGGGGAAGAAATCGGTAAATTAGAAATTTTTTTATGTTTTACGTCAATATTTCTAAAAATATGCTTTAACGTAAACAATGTTCTATACAAAAATGTTCTACATCAAATTTAAAACAAAAAAGGTCCTATACATAATTGTTATAAAATCAACGATTCCAGACTTGCGGAGGGTAAAAAGTGGAGGTTTTCGATACTTTTTATAGATCATGGGCAATTTATAACATTTTTACTGATTGAAAGAAATTTTCTTTAACGGGATTTGCTATTTCAGTGGCCGATGGTATGTTAGTGATAAGCCCTTGAAGAAACGTCAACCTCACCACCCAAAATCATCATCGATTGCCCAAAAAATATAAAAAGTATCGAAAACCTCCACATTTCACCCTCCGTAACTCTGGAACCGTTGATTTTATAACAATTATGGATAGGATCATTTTTGTTTTAAATTTTATGTAGAATGTTTTTGTATAGAACATTGTTTACGCTTAAACATAGTTTTAGAAATTTTGACGAAAAACGTAAAGAAACTACTAATTTACCGATTTCTCCCCCATCTCCCCCCCAAACCGGACACTCAAAACGGTGTAACTTTTTACTGAACAATATGTGGACCATATAGAACTATTTGGTGTTGGAGGAAAACTTTTACTTTGGATGTCTGGGTTAGGCCTTTTTTTGGACCAATTGTACTATACTACCTCCGTAACTTTGGAACCGTTCATTTTAGAAGGATTATGTATGGAGCCTTTTTAATTTCAAATTTAATATAGAACATTTTTGTATAGAAGGTTGTTCATGCTAAACCTCATAGTTTTAGAAATATTGACGAAAAACGTAAAAAACTACGAATTTACCGACTTCTCCCCCCTCTCTCCCCCAAACCCGACGCTCAAAACGGTGTGACTTTTTTCTGGACATTATATGGACCATATAGAACAATTTGTTGGAGGATAACTTTCACTTTGGATGTCTGGGTTATGTCATTTTTTGAATCAATTCTATCATACTATAACTGTCTTTAATTTTTATATTATTACTAACTAACCCGGCGAACTTCGTACCACCTTAGAAATATATAAAATTTACTAAAGTTCACATGCTTTTTAGTTCCAAAAAATTGCGCTTTGTTTATCGTCATGGTAAAAGCCAAGGGCACGGCACATTGTTGATATCTGAAATCAAATGGAAAATCTGTTGGAATCATCGGAATACGCGGGACAAAGACATCCTCTCCTTTGTATTTCTCGTTAATGATTGTGGCCCAACAAATTAATAACAAAATTTACTTGAGAGTTACATTGAGAAAGTAAACTACCAATTAATCGCCACTACTACTTTCGATACATAAACAACTATATTGCTGTTTACTGAGTAAGAAGTGACACCGTTAGACGCCTGGTGGGATGACTGGTCTTTCAACTGATAATTATTTACTGGTCAGTTATCGAACTCGGTTAGAAATTATTAAGTTACTAATCTGGCTATTAACAAATAAGAGTAAGTCATAAAAGGGCAAAAATTCAGTGGTGTATGTATTTTTTAATTATTCTTGTTCCTTTTGACACCATAAACCTGGATTGGTCTCTGCCTGTATAGTTATGTCCTTGTCTATTGTCGTATATTCATAGTTTTCAGGTCGTCTTCAACGTCAAACAACCATATGGTTCTAGGCCTTCATTTATTTCGTTTTCATGTCGACATCTACATATTGTAATATTTTCGTTATTGTTTTTATATCTTCTTGTCTCTAGACATATACCAGCCATAACAGTCTTTCACTTCTGACAAATTTACAATATATACCCTCCATTGAATTCATTAATTTCGCCGATTCTTTATACTCGCGGAGTTGGCATCTAGGTTCATGACTTTAATTAAGATCATCATACGATCAAATGCATAGTTTGCGAGTCTATAAGGAACATACATACATACACACATACATACATACAAACAATAATTTTTATTTATATAGAAGAGGTAATATTTAGATGGCTATTAAAAAATAACGGTTGGTGATACAAAAGTGAAAACTTATTATTGTATGTATCTTTTGACTCTACATCATATAAAATTAACAAAGAACAGTTTGTCCAAAAGAATAAAAAATAATTATGGGGGGCAAGCCCCCTTTTTACTTAGATTGGTCGTACCAACTCAGAGACCATCCCGGGTTCATGTACAACAATTTCGATTAAGGTCATCATACGATCAAATGCATAGTTTGCGAGTCTATAAAGAACATACATACATACATACCTACATACAAACTTTCATTTTTATTTATATAGAAGAGGTAATATTTAGATGGCTATTAAAAAATAACGGTTGGTGATAGAAAAGTGAAAATTTAGGATTGTATGTATCTTTTGATTCTACATCATATAAAATTAACAAAGAACAGTTTGTCCAAAAGAATAAAAAATAATTATGGGGGGCAAGCCCCCTTTTTACTTAGATTGGTCGTACCAACTTAGAGACCATCCCGGGTTCATGTACAACAACTTCGATTAAGGTCATCATACGATCAAATGCATAGTTTGCGAGTCTATAAAGAACATACATACATACATACAAACATTCATTTTTATTTATATAGATTTTTGTTTATTTTTTTGAAGTTATACTTCTTTAGGCGCGATTGAGAGTAAAATTTCATAATACTGCGCGCATGCGCACACAGACAATATGCCGTTTAGTTGCTAAATCTTTCAAGTTATGTATAAATATATCAGTGCAAGAAAAGGTGTGAAAAGAATATATTAGTGTTTTTAGTAAATATATTTGAGTAATATTAAACATTTTATTGTATATTTATTATACTTATACTTCACCTTGTCTGTTTGTTACCGTGAATTGTCATTAGGTACGTCCGAACCGATACAGACACAGTCCTCGTAGCGTATTTGGTATAGCATTCGGCCAGAGATCGAGAGGTCTTGAGTTCGAATCCGGAGCAATCCTATACCTTTTTTTTATTTTTTTGAAAGCGGTAAGCACAAAATTAGTTCGGTGTTTAAAAAAAATTAAAACAAGCTGTTTAAAGTATATTTATTTTTAAGAAATCATATAATAGAAGTATAACTTCTTACGTGCGTACAAAGTACACACACATTCTTTTTTTAATTCCATCGGAATTAATTACTTAAAATAGGAATTGTATTTCATTTTCTAATAAATTTCAACATAATAATATAGTATATATATATATATATATATATATATATATATATATATATATATATATATATATATATATATATATATAATATGCATAAGATGGAATGCAACCACAGACACGTGTTTCTGACTTATTAGTCGTCATCAGTATGGTATAGCCAAACAAGAGCAACGCAACCAATTTGTGGCTGTAATGTTAGAAGACCCTCAGGATTCGATAGCAACAACCAACACATCCACGGAGGAAGCTACAGCTACCTGAGGAAAGTAATGCCAAACGTCTAAAACGTTTTAAAATCAAACAAGGAGAGGTTAACGCGAGTTAATAGATATCGGCATGGCTCGCAACAACGAAAATACAAAATATGCATAAGATGGAATGCAACCACAGACACGTGTTTCTGACTTATTAGTCGTCATCAGTATGGTATAGCCAAACAGGAGCAACGCAACCAATTTGTGGCTGTAATGTTAGAAGACCCTCAGGATTCGAGAGCAACAACCAACACATCCACGGAGGAAGCTACAGCTACCTGAGGAAAGTAATGCCAAACGTCTAAAACGTTTTAAAATCAAACAAGGAGAGGTTAACGCGAGTTAATAGATATCGGCATGGCTTGCAACAACGAAAATACAAAATATGCATAAGATGGAATGCAACCACAGACACGTGTTTCTGATGGTATAGTATACTGATGACGACTAATAAGTCAGAAACACGTGTCTGTGGTTGCATTCCATCTTATGCATATTTTGTATTTTCGTTGTTGCAAGCCATGCCGATATCTATTAACTCGCGTTAACCTCTCCTTGTTTGATTTTAAAACGTTTTAGACGTTTGGCATTACTTTCCTCAGGTAGCTGTAGCTTCCTCCGTGGATGTGTTGGTTGTTGCTCTCGAATCCTGAGGGTCTTCTAACATTACAGCCACAAATTGGTTGCGTTGCTCCTGTTTGGCTATACCATACTGATGACGACTAATAAGTCAGAAACACGTGTCTGTGGTTGCATTCCATCTTATGCATATTTTGTATTTTCGTTGTTGCGAGCCATGCCGATATCTATTAACTCGCGTTAACCTCTCCTTGTTATATATATATATATATATATATATATATATATATATATATATATATATATATATATATATATATATATATATATATTATATACAGGCCTGGATCCCGCGTACCAAAAAAAAAGTTTATAAATAGCAAGCTGAAAATTTGTTAATAGCTTAACGGTGTCTAGTCGGACAAACTTTGATGTATGAGAACACTGGAACAGGGAAAGTTTTAATTGTGGAACGTGATTTTAATTGTGTTACGTGTCATCCTGACAAGTTTATAATTGTGAAAACTAGCAATTTGTTTTTAAGTTTATTCAATAGCAAAGTTTATATTTTAATATATGAAAAATGTATATCCGACAGATATGTTAGGCATTTTAATAAGTTCGACACGTAGAATACGTCAAATGACAGGTGGTAAATAGCAGTCTGATTTTAGCATGAGAGTTTAATGAAAGGGTAACAAATCAATTGGAAGTTCTGTCCGACAAAATACAAGGGACGTTTTCGTAGTCTGACGTTCGAAATTGTGTAACCTGTTCCACAATTAAAACTTGTGTTCCCGTACATCAAAGCTTGTCCGACTAGATACCGTTAAGCTATTAACAAATTTTCAGCTTGCTATTAATAATCTTTTTTTGGTACGCGTAATATTTATGTATGTATATATATAATATATTTTTATATATTGATGACTTTTTCGATGTTTTTATATCTTGATGATATGTATCTTACCTTACATAACTACGTGATGTTAATATGAAGTAATTACAGAAGGATAAAATATTTTGCAACACACGTTTCGACAGCACTTTACAGAGAAGATGGTATCACGTTCAGTGCCCATGAACTAGACCAGCGGTTCTCAATCTTTTTGAGTCATGTACCACCAAAAACTTTTTATTATTTTTGGTACCACCTAACTGAAATACCTATCTAGCTAGGTGATCTAATTAACTATAATATTGGTGCTGATTTTGGTTGTTTTTGCGTTTTGTGTACCACCTGAAATAATGATATGTACCACCAGTGGTACATGTACCACAGATTGAGAACCGCTGAACTAGACAATAAGAACCTTCTCAACTGGAAGGAATGTATCTTAACGCCTAGGACTAAAAAAGAAACAAGCAAAAATAATAAATAATTCTAATTATTAGCTCTTCAATATTCCGATTTATTGGTATACAGAATATTAAGAAATATCTGATTTTTTTATCTCTGCGTTAATGGACTCGGCAAAATCTTTTTTGGCGAAACCTATATAATTGAAAATAATTTTCTGTGTAGATACAATAAAGCACATTGCCCTTTGATAAAATTGTTCAAAAATCTGTCCACTTTATTAAAAATCAAATTTGTTCGATTTTAAACAAAATCTAAATTCCAACCATGAAACACGACCATTATACAATATAATATAGGTTTCTGCTAAAGTTGTGTATCATTGCTTATAATCGATGACTAGCATAAACAGAAGCCTTTCGAAATATATAACAAAGCCCTATCTAACAGAAATATTCGTGCCTCATTCATATTGATAATTCAAACAATAATTCCGTTGTCAATGGTTACTCCACCCGTCCCGTCACCACTTTCCTAAATTTGAAAGGGATTGTAAGTTATTTTATCGTTTTCATTCAAATAATCTCCAAACATTCACCGTGAATTGATTTAATAACTTCAACACAGTCCCACAATCAAATTCAATAGAACTGGCGTTATACAATAATTATTTTGAGGGATTTAGGCGTTATGATTTTTTTTTAATAGGAAAGTTGAAACTCTGAAGGTCTTATATGAGGCATTGTGAAATTAAATTAAT